>NC_139658.1:7347744-7397744 GCF_951799395.1 Argentina silus | reverse complement strand
CCTTGTTGGCTACAGATTTACCATGGCCATTTAGCACTATTTTAAAGCTAAAATCTACATACTGGACCTTTACATTTAGAAAACATGTACTGAAAAATAACTGCATGGTAATTCATCTGTAATATAGCATAATTTTATTTCATACACCTTGACCTTTACACATACAGCAAATGGATCTTGATCCTATTGATGCGTCCTCCTCCCTGTGATTGACAGTTGAGGGTAGACAGAGTATTCCATGGACGGTATCAAGCACAGCTTCAGGCCTGAGTCATACCACTGCAAGGGAAACATCCAGGTGTCCAGGAATGTGTTCATGCATGAGTTCCCCCTCCCCCTCATCTCCCACACCTCCACACCCCCCCCCCCCCACCTCCACCCAAACATCTGCCCCCAACATCTGCCCCTTCATCCTCAGCCCCCCCTAAACACCTCCCCCTCATCTTGTGTATTTCTGTGTCGTTTCAAAATAACTACTACAAAACCAACGGTATCAGTGCCAGAGAATGAAATCCTACCAAGTCAATGATTCTAGTTGATGTTTTCAGAACAGGACAGCTGGTCATTCCAGGTCGTGCCCAGATTTCCCAGAAGTCTCTTCTCTCTTGGCCGAGGCAGCATGTTTGATCAACCTGCATGTCATTTACATAGTCTGTCAAGTGGTCCCCAACCACATACAGTACAATAAGGAGACAGAGTCTGCCATGTATTCACAAAGCGCCTCGGAGTTGCAGTGCTGATCTAGGATCAGGTGTCCCACCTGTCCATGTGATCTTAATCAAAAGGCTAAACTGATTCCAGATCAGCACTCCTACTCTGAGACGTTTGTGAATATGGGCCAGTGGGAGCAGTGAGATAAGGATATAACGTTTTGTTGTGAGCAAACAATGCTCTTCCTTCTTCCTCTATCTATGATCTATCAGCAACCGCAAAGCAGCTCAAACAAATAACACACATATTGAATTAGACTGTTGCTAAAACCCTACAATATATACATACATTCCATGTATACTGGGTGGGCAAAGGGTTTATATCAAGGTATTAGTAGGGACTGTAGAATATATAGTATCTGTTATAAATAGCACATGTGCATATGTTACAGCCATACTCCAAATATGAATCGTTTGTATCCAAAATCCAGAAGTCAGTTTGTGAAACCGACCCCATGGTGGCTTTTTCAACTGTGGTCATGAAACCAGCCCTGTTCAGCTGACGCTCAGTAACTTCAAAATGGAGCATTTAGATTGAATTTGGTATTTTTCACCCTTCAATAAGCACCAGCTGTAAGACAATAGAACGACAGAGAGATAGAAAGAACGAGCCAGAGAGAGAGCGAGAGGGAGGGAGAGGGGGAGGGAGAGAGAGAACTAGAGAGAGAGAGGGAGAGAGGGAGAGAGAGAGGGGGGGAGAGGGAGAGAGAGAGAGACAGAGTGAGAGAGAGAGAGAGAGAGAGAGAGAGAGAGAAAGAAAGAGAGAGAGAGAGAGAGAGAGAGAGAGAGAGAGAGAGAGAGAGAGAGAGAGAGAGGGGGGTACTATTAATCTCCCCTCCTTTCACTCCTTTAATGAATTGCAGCTGTAGCTGCAGATAAAAAAGGATCTTTTAGAGGGTGATTATCTCCAATCAGGTGCTTGGGTGTAGGTATGATCACAACAGAACAGAGGGTGGGGGGGCAGGGGGGAGGAGGGAGGAGGAGGGGGGAGGGTAATGGGAAAGGACATAAGAGGCAGGACGCTTAATGACAGCGGATGGAGGCCAGGCAACATGAAAGGACAGCGATTGGGGGGGGGGGGGGGGGGGGGCACTAAACACACAGAGGGAGCAGGGCAGACTGTGAAAATGATAGCAATTCTTCAGCCTGGTGCACTTATAGATGGAAACAAAGAGCTGGAAACTGGCAGTGATTATGTGGAGAGGGCGAGACACCCACAGACAGGAGGGCAACAGCCTCCCAGACCCACATTATAGCCCTGCTGGGAGACTCCCCACCACCGCTACAGGGTAGGGAGCTGCAGGTCGGAGAGGGAGAGAACATGAACGGATTTGGGAGAAAAGGAACATTTGTAAGATTGAAATGCGAGAAGAGGATTGAGAATATGGCGACTGGAGGACAGAGGACAGGGCTGAGAGAGGAAGGAGTTATCAGCGGATAGGGCGCTGAAATCATTTGTGATTTATCTCAACATAACAGAGAGATTTGATATCTCTTCTGCTTTATCTGTTGTACATACTGTACATGAGAGGCACATTACACATTATTTGAAGCTATTGTGGCAATCACACGTATCTATTATTGATAGTCTGACCTTTGTTGTGAGGAAATGGCCAGATCACATTTGTCTTGGTTCTCTAACAAATATCAATACTCTGACCTTAAACATTAAAGAGTATTAAGATATAAAATATTGTTTTTCGAGGGCCTTTCCATAAACTGGATACTGTCTTGAAACGACTAGAGAGAGAGATATCCCTCCCCTTCTCAAGGTTGTAATGTAAATACAAAAGCAGAGGGAGACAGACTACCATAATGATCATCTCTCTGCTCTCCTCCAGTCATACATCTGGTGCTCCTTCTACAGCCTCAGTCATAAAATAGCTCTTTCTTTTGAAGCCTTTGGTTTCTCTTATGAACATATATTTAATCTCAATTTCAAAGTTGTATTTCATACTGTACATTCACCCTCCTAATATTCATAAATGTTATTGATCCTTGAGCATGTTTCTCAGATGTAGCCAGAGACTGTGGTCAGAGTCAGACAGAGCTAGGCTGGGGGACAGGGGTTGATTTAAGGGCCTGTCTAGGATCCCAGATAGTAGAGAAAGACAAATGAGAGAGGAAGATGAGAGTGAGTACTCTGCCTTGAATATCAGGTGGTACACATTTTGAGCTCCCAACACCAGTATAAAACCAGCATTATTAAATCTTTGTTTGCAGAAGATCTAACCCTTGTCTCTATTCAAAATGACTGCTGGTCTCCAATGTGGTCATTGATTGTCAATGGGTAAATGATAGTGGCATGATTTATGATTTATGATTATGATCAGTTGCCTGAACATTAATATTTCTGGACTAAATCAATAATTGTTTGGTGCTCACTAAACATATTTGTAATATTTGCCAGCCATACATGGCTGGAACAAAAGATTAACACTCTGCAGTATAAATATCATATTTAATCCCTGCACTTCTCAAGAAGTAAAAGGAGGGGAGATTAATAGTACCCTTTCCCTCTCTCCCTCTCTCTCGATCTGCTCCACCATGTACCCCTGATGTCTCTCCAATTTCATTAGTCAGGCTAAACTAACATTACCTCTGTAGAAGGGAACACTTGACCTTTACATAGGGCCTTTCCTGGGAGTCTGAGAGGCCACAGTAGTTACAGGTCAGGTTCCCGATGTGTGCTTCCTCCTACAAACAGACACACACACACACACACACATGCACACACCATGCTCACACAAACACGCACCACACACACACCCACACACACACACTTCCTCCTCAACCAGACACACACACACACACACACACACACACACACACACACACACACACACACATACAGAATAGCTCAGTTGCATGCACCCTGGAGCTATGCTTATGTTCCACCACCTGAGAGGCCAATGTGCTGTTTAAACAGTACAAGACTGAGATCAAAAAGCAATCAGTGTTGAGATTGCAGACACAGGGAGGCCAGGGAGCCCCTGGGGCAGGCTGGCCAGCCAGTGAGACGAGGGCACATTGATGGGGTGGAGGTGGACTATTGATAGGTTTGTCTAGGAAGTGTTTACAGCTGGTAGCCCTGGGCTGATGCTCCATCTAACCATGCAGCACCTCTCAGGCCACAAGGCAAAGGTCAAAGGGCATCTGTGTTGCTCTACGTACAACTTGTTGGCTTACATAGAACTCAATAGAAAATGTTGGTTATGGCAACCCTGGAAGTTGGTTTATGGGCCTCTACCCCGCCTAGACCAATCCTGAGAGAAACACTGTGGTAGAGCGTATGTGTGGAAGGGAGAAGGAGGAAACAGTGGATCTGATGTCTACTGCAATGTGTTTTGATACCCGTCCTCCGATTTCTACCCCCACCAGCCTCCCAGTCCAGTCCAGATTGGTCTGCTGTATTGTGGGACACTGCAGTGCTGTTTTCATTGGCTGCTGTAAGTCTTGTGGAAATCAGCAAAGGCACTTAACCCATTTTGAGTACTATTGCTATGCTCTACCACCTGAGCCACACAGGGCCAGGGGAGCATGGTGAATACACTAAGTACCACTGTATTTAACAAACACTGCATTAAGTGGAGGACAGAATCATGGCAATTAGGAATCACATAATATAGGCCTACAGGTACACCAATATAGATATTGTTACTGGCACTGTTGAACGTTGATTTCATATCCTTGAGAGACAGAGACACCCTGGCAGCAGAGACCATGTTCTCTGTTGGTACAAACGTCTCTCACATCAACCCAGAAATCAATAGTGGTGGCTCTTCTAGCGGGATGTGTGACTGGTGGCTGGTGATGATAAGTGCTTGAGTTTTACTGAGCGTGATTGTGCCTCTGACAATAGCAGTTAATGGCATCCATGAGTGGCTGCCTGGGGGGATGGGAGAGAGAGAGAGGGAGGGAGGGAGGGAGGGAGGGAGGGAGGGGAGAAAAACTGGTTTCAAAGCCAAAAGGTTTTGTTTTTTTTTATTCATAAACCTGAACGATGGCAGCCTACTATACTTAGGTACAAGCACTCTCCAGAGCACTGCTAGTTTCAATTAAAATCAAAGGCTGTGGATGCTGAGAACATCAGACGGTCGAACAAAAAGCTTTCATAGGGTTTGAATGGAGTCAATTTGGAGACAAGATGTGCATTTCAATGACTCATTCACGGTGAACAGGCGGAAGTGGTCTGTGTATGCTAATAAAAACAGGGTTATGCTAATATAAAATAGAAACAAGCAAGGATGCTAATTTCAGGAACGGATTTCCTGTAAGGCCACACATTGTGTGATGACGGTGTTTAATCTCTTGATTTACAATCACAGTTAAAGAGTTAATATAAAATAGGTACTGACCATATGAAAATGAGATAAATCATTGTTTTTAGAGGAGTCTGTTTCTGCTTTGAATCATGAAGGAGGGATCCTGATGCCCACCCTGTGTGATGTGAGTACAGTAGCTTAATGGTTACAGACAGCCAAGACCTGAGGTGAGAATGAGTTAGAACTGTGCAAGGGGGGGGGGGGGGGGGGGGGGGGGGGGTGAGGAGGTGTGTGTGTGGGGGGGGGGGGGGGGGGGGTAGTCAGCTTCAAGTCTTTTCTTAGTCATAGTCCTACACCCAGGCAAGGAGCCCAAGGAGACTTGATGATATGACAGCTAGTATCATAACAACATGAATCTTTAATGAGTGCAAAACTGTTACACATGAGCTGAGTCACTGCACTGGGTCTGGCTGTCTGACTTGTTATCAACTTATTCATATACTCACACAACAAGGCGTCATGAACCACCAAGACCACGCACATGCTCAGTCTCACACTCAGTCACATGCTCAGTCTCACACTCAGTCACATGCTCAGTCTCACACTCAGTCACACACTCGGTCACACAGACAAATACACATGCACACGCACAAAGACACCCTCACACACACAGTGCCACAGAGGGTAAAGGAGCCTCAGGCTCCCCACTGGATTAAGTGTAGTGTGATACCGTTGATTATTTTTCATTGCCATCAGCAATACATGACATTCTTGTTTCTTGAACAGTTAATCTTCATAAAACATTTACATGTAGGTAATGGTGTGGCCTCAACCATTGTAAATTATGCATAATCAAAAACCTCAAATAAACAACAGTAACTACCTCTCTCTAAAGAGGCCTGTACCCTATTTTGGGAGCAAGATGATTTTTGATGAATAGATATATCTATAGAGAAGCGTTGTGATGACTTGGTCACCAGGGTACAAGGCTGTCATACTGAACCAGAGACAATGTCCACACGAATATATGAATATGACATTGACATGACCAGTACAAAGTATAGGTAGGTCATATACACTCACTGAACACTTTATCAGGAACACTATACTAATACTGGGTAGGGCCTCCCTTTGCTCTCAAAACAACCTAAATTTATCGTGGCATTGATTCCACAAGATGGTGGAAACATTCCAAGAAAACATTCCAAGATTCTGGTCCATGATGACATGATTGTGTCACGCAATTCCTGCAGATTTTTCAGGTGCACTTTCAAGCTGTGAATCTCCCGTTCTACCACATCCCAAAGGTGTTCTATTGGATTCAGATCCAGTGACTGAGAAGGCCACTGACGAACACTGAACTCATTGTCATGTTCTTGAAACCAGTTTGAGACGACTTTCGCTGTGTGACATGGTGCATTATCATGCTGGAAGTAGCCATTAGAAGATGGGTAAATTGTGGCCATGAAGGGATGCACATGGTCAGCAACAATACTCAAATAGGCTGTGGCATTCAAGCGATGATTGATTGGTATTAACGGGCCCAAAGTGTGCCAAGAAAACATTCCCCACACCATTACACCACCTCCACCATGAGAACATGTACAGGTGTTCCTAATAAAGTGTTCAGTGAGTGTAACATTGACCACTGTATTTGGTTCCCTGGGGCAGTTGTCAATTGTGGACTAGCCTACACACCACATAGGTCTGAAATAGGCTACAGAAACAAAACACTGGCATGTACTGTAGGCCTATGTATACTTCACTGTTGGTGGTTATGATTGTCGCCAGCTGTGTGAAAATCGATGGCATAGCTCATTGTGCCAGCCCCAGGCCCTAGTCCCAGCGGACTGCCTCAGTTTATTGTGCTCAAAGAAAGGGGTAAAAAGGCAATTACAATGTTAATGTGTCGCAGCGGGGAGGTGAACCCGGACTAGAACGAAAGGGAGAACGTCAAAGGTGATGGAGTGAGTGGAGTCACTCACGGTTAAAGGCAAACGGCGTCTTGGGAGCATGCTAAACCTCGAGGAACAACATGCCACTTATCGGTAGGGAAAACACCAAAACACGATCGCACATGATACCCCAGAAATATAAAAATATGGAAAATGAAAGGGAAAATGAATGGATAGCGAAAATGTATTGAACAACGAGAACAAATAAGAAAGAAAAGATATATATATATATAAAAGGAATGGTTTGCTACAATGTATTGGTCCTCTTGCAGGTTATCGGATTAAAATCACCGTAAATGACAGAACATAACAGTGTTTTATATATGTTATTCTTACCACCAGTATTCATAGCTTGGCAAAAGAGCACAGCCAGCAGGGCTAATACAAACCACTTTGTACAGGCCTCTCGGGGCCTCATAATTAGCCATTAAACATCCGCATTAGGAATAATGAAAAGGCTCTTAGCCATTACCACTGGGCCACCTGGATGTCCCTCTGGGGGGAACGACGCGGAGAATGGGGTTGCCTGACTGGGAACAGCTCAGATCGGGGCGGGAAGTGAAATTATATCTGAAGTGATACACGTATAGAGCCATTGAATAAAAGAACATAAACAATAGGTCTCACATTTCTGAGCATGCATGATCTTATATTTTTCCAGAATAATCTCATAAAATCGCAAAGCATTCATTACCAAAAACAGACAGAATGAAACAATACATTTTTAAATCAATATAATTTTCATGTGCAGTCCACCGAATCAGTACTATAGACTGGGACACATAGGCCTAATACACATTTTTATTTATGTTTGTTAGTTATTTGTGGTCCTGTGTAATTTAGCTCAGGATTGGACAATCAGCACAATAATGTTGGCCCAGCCTACCTGTGATTGTGATGCTAATGTTAATGGGTTCTGAGGGAGGGGTGGGGGTGGGGGGAGGGGCTCCTGAGGGGGGAGGGGGGCTCTTGCTATTAGCCTGCGTAGGCTAATTTCCCCTCTGCCGATGTCCCCGGAGACACCGTGCGCCTTTCCAGTTTCCACATTAATTGAAGTGTGTTATGTGTTATTTTCTGCCTCGCTGGGTTGTCTGAGATGGAGCCACATCACTCAAACATGGGTTCATTATAAGGAAATGAGGTAAAGTATACTGTAGGTCTTTTAAAAAGACATTTAGCCTCTATCTGGGCACGATAACATATAGACACACATAATACAAACATATATAAACATATCCTTTGAGGTTCATGTGAACCCATACATCTGTGACATAATCCTGTAATTGTTAGCCTACTGTAAACATCCTTGTTTGGAGCGATTTGGGGACAAAGCATTTATGAGCTCCTACGTAGCCTAGTGTGGCCTACATTTTATCTGCATGTGAATTCATACATCTGTCCTTATGCCAGACAGTCCTTTAAAACCCCTTCCTTTAGGCAAAACATGAGCAAGCTATAGCCTAGCCTACTCTCCGCATGATCCAAAGGCTCATGCAGGCTAGCCTATTAAGGCTTTTCAGCCTCCCGCACACGCGCACGGTGCTCCCTACAGTGAGTGGGTTCTCTTCTCTCTGCTCAAGCCTTTGTACATCTCCCTTCTCACATATAAACGGATTCGTAAGCTATAGACTTGCCCGCTTGACTCTCTCTCTCTCTCTCTCTCTCTCTCTCTCTCTCTCTCTCTCTCTCTCTCTCTCACACACACACACACACACACACACATACACACACACACACACACACTCGCTTTAACCTTTCTCTTATAATCATTGGACATTTTTGGATGCCTTAAATTAATGCGAAATCATATGGGTAACATTATTCAATAAGTATTTCGATTTGGTTTGTAGGCTATATATAGCCTAAACCTTCAAAGATATCTGAGCCTTTTTCATGAGAGACTGTGGCACCTATTGTGCTAATTAATCATTTTGTGATTCGGGGAGGGGGGACATCAAGCCAGCAAACCTTGTGCCAGCTCACCCAAGTGTGTAATGGGAAAAAGGACGGAACAGACTGCAAGAGCCGGGGGTGAAAACGGGATGGAGGGGGGGGGGGGGGGGGGCGAAGGCGGTGTGTGTGTGTTTGGGGGGGGGGGGGGGTCGTGGAGACGGGCACAATGCACGACGTTTCGATTGACTCCTCGATCATACAAAAAACATGGTTTAGGCTACGCGAATGATTTTCTTATGTGCCCTTACCACCGTGAAATGGGATGCCCAAAGAAACAAACCGGATAGAGACAAGCGCTCTATAGGCTATCGTCCCTTAATCTGTAGTCTCAAGGTGACAACGATGTGCTGAGAATCCTCCACGGACCCGGCATCTGACCTCTCGCTGCTGTCGATGATAGGCGATAAACTCTGTGCAATGAGAGGAGAAATCACTCTCACCAAGCTGGGATCCAATCTCCTACATACAGACATTCAGTAGCCTAAAGCTCTATTCAGAACTAAATATGGAGAAAGAAAAACTGTAAAACAATTACTCCATAGGCCTATTTGCATAAACTAAAATCACATTGATTTGATTTGCAGATTTATCAAGATGAAAATACTGTACGATTGTGGAGATAGAATTGCATGAATGAATGAGGTTGAGATGGTGAGGATAATCAATGTGACAGAGATGCACTGAAGGGGCGACCGCTGTCTCTCATGAACGAACTCTCCATTTGCGAATTCCATCAATGAAGGCCTAAAATGATTAGTTTTATGGTTTCGCACCTGCATGGTGCGAAATTACACACAAAATGTCAATACGGTCGACGATATAAAAGGAAACATTGTAATGCACAAGGAAAATGGACGAACCGTCAAAAGAGCATACACACAGGATTACTTTATTGTTAGCTTGTTTTATTCAAAACAAAAATTGGGAGGGTTTGAGAGGTGGCTTTGAGTGTGGGCAAGAGCATTACACATAGGATGATTTTATTGTTAGCCTTTTTTATTCCAAACAAAAATTGGATGGGTTTGAGTGCGGGCAAGCTCTTAATATGTTGTAATTTAGTAATTCAACAAAATATATGTATGTCTTCAACATAATAATAATAATGTTGAATAATTAAACTAATACTACTACTAATAATAGACTACGACTTATAATATGAATAACCATAATAACCATACTGATCATAATAATAATGACCATAATGATAATAATACAATTAGAGTCATTGTTTTGTGTAAGCCAGACGGAAATCGACCTCAAATTCAGCACTGTAACCCCCTCGTTTCTAGTGTCGCGGATGTCCTTTTCATTTTACAGCACATTAAATCAGACAGTCGTAAGTACATATCAGAGGAGGTCTGGAGGCTGCTGATAACACGCGCTGCGATTAACCCTTTCTATTACTCTGGGGACCGCAGGCAGACATTGCTGCCTCTTGGCTCTCCGTTTTGGCCCATGCAAGTATAGCCTACATCGTCTGATTAGCTTTTTTTTTCTTTTTTTTTCTAAACCATAGCCCAATTCTAGGATGTGGATATTATAAAGCAAAATATGTTATTTAATCGATGTCAATGATTATAGGCCTGGCAGTGTAGCAGCATTCTAAAAACAGAATGATGTGCACTTTGTTTTTATTTATGTGTACTAAGATATAAATATCCTATTTGATAGGGCTATGTGAACATTTCATCACAAGCAGCTTTAGTCAAACCTTGGATTGCTCTGGGAACAGAAAATGAATGACTTCCCTACTCCTGCACTAAAACTACACGACGCTGTCCTTTTGCAATGGTGCTGAAACTCAATGAGGAAAATAACCAAAAGGCCAATTACGGGTAAAAGTGACTATATGGCTATAACACAAATATATCAGGTTTTAAAGCCCCGAATTGGAGAACAAAAACTCGATTACAAATATGACGTTTCTGAGGATTTTCTGAGGACATCGCCATATCCCACGGTCACACATGATGCTGTCATAAACCATGAAATAGTATTTTTCTTTTTTAGATTCATGATTCATGTGGTCTAGAAATAAGACGAATGATAAACAGTAGACCATAAACACTAAACGCTTTCTGTCATCGAGTCTAGACGCGGTGTGTCATGACGCTCTTCTGATGAACTTTATTCTTGCCCGAGGAAACGTTGCATGGTAGACACGCAAACGAACAGTGACATGAGGAACTCTGTTTACAAGCCCATGTGGGGCTCTCTATTGCAACATGGTCTGTTTTTTGCCGGCTGACGTCGAAATGGATCATAGGTCTTCAGGATATAAACATATTCATTGAATAGGTCTACATTATTATCATTATTATTTGTTTATTTAGTTTATTATTATTATTGTTATTGTTATTGTTATTGTTATTATTATTGTTACTATTATATTGTATCTGTTTTAATTATTAATTTGATATATCTGGTGTCGCTTGCCACTATTAGCCTTTGTAATAAACTGCTTAATACATTAGAAACGTTTCTCTTCTCCCAAACTAAAGTGAATATTTGCAGTAAAATAGAAATACATGTTCATATTAATCTATCTCCTGCTTAAGGCCTGCAGTCGCCCTCAAGTAATTTAAATTCAAACTCGTAGGCTATCTGAACCAAAGTCAATTGCAGTTTACAATCATCTGGAAGTATGCTTCCAATACCAAGTAGTGTCATTCAATTCAAACGATGAACTAGACAACATGTTTTTGGAAATATGTCTAAAGCCAATATATTGTCATATGTTGATGCTATTCGTTGCAGTGTATAATTTGCTATACACTTGCAGCAGCATTGTGCAGCAGCATTGTGGTCGACACCATTTTTTTGTCTCAACATAATAATTGTGAAAGACACTTTCGTAATAATTTAGACTCAAAAAGTTGATCGCAAAAAAAACTGGGATATCTTGTATTTGCAAGTTATCAATAAAAACAGAGCTCTACGAACGAAAGACATGGGTCTGATGCTGGAATTAAATCTACCATTGGAAATTACGCACAAATCAAACGCAGGGTTTTGCTCTGCCAAAAGTCTTTGAGAAATATTGTATAAGTTATATTAGGCTTATATACTATATATATTTTGAGTGAATATATGGAATCAAGTTCCACCTACCATTGATAGGTAAAACGACGAAACACGCGAATAAGTAGGATATTTTCTTCACGAATAGGCCTACGAATAAACGAAAAACAAATTGAATTCGATCCATAAAATTCCAGTAGGCATATCAACTTATTTGCCACTGAGAGATGCACGTCCTCTTGTCCCTCAAAATGAAACACATGGTCACACAACCAAAAAAATAGAAAAGAATTCTAGTCTGAAAGTTATATAACCTAGTCCAAGAGTTGATGGGGTTCTCTTCAATTTCCGCCTCCTTTTATACACGTAAAGTTATGCAAGACTTGAGGCCCCCAGAATGTCATTGGATGTTATAATGAAGTATTTGTAGATTCTGGGGTGGGAAGGGGATGGGGTACCGCAAGCACCTCCCCTAGAAATGCAGCAAATCTCTCCCGTTTTCTTCTGTGGGGTGGCTGCGCGCACTGGGGGCTGGAGACGTGCTATGCGAAGCAGAGTCCTAGCATTGGCAGGCTGATGATGACACGTGCCTCCTCCTTGCCACCCCCAGGCTCCACCGTACCGCATTGGCATCAGTAACGGCTACAGAAAACCAACTGTGGGAGCGCTCCTGCTACCTTTATTACCCCCCAAAACAATATTATATTGAAAATTGCGACTCGCTACTTGCGTAAACCTTCCGCATCCGTTTTCATCGACGCAAGTCCATCAAGATCGGACGTTTCTTCGACTGAAAAAGAGAGTGCGGTAACAAGATGCAGAGACCAAGCGCCGATGTCTGAAGGTGACATGAACCTGGGGAAAATCAAGAACAGCAGGCATACTTTAAACAAGAAGTGGAGATAGCAACTGAACACCATCGGGGCTTTTAACCAGTGTCTTTCCTAGTTTTATTTATGTCAGGAAACAGAGTTGCAACCTAAAGCTCTATATTATAATATTGGAATTAAGATTATAGTCACATTGGTAAACTAGTGGAAAGCAAAATGGCAACATTAATCCGAAGCAAGCTTTCCAATAAACTGTCCAATGCGGCCACCTCCGTTTCGAACAAATCCACGGCGAAGGTGAGCGGGATGTTCGCCAGGTTGGGGTTCCAGGCCGCCACCGACGAAGAGGGTCTGGGCTTCGCAGCCTGCGACGATTTGGATTATGATCATAGGCAAGGGATGCAGATGGACATTCTTACAACCGATGAAATGGGTGGAGAAGGGAGTGGAGGGATGGGTGCGGATGGGGTGGACGGGGTGGACGGGGACAGCCACTACCAGAGAGATGGCACCGGTCCCCCGCCCTCATCTTCAAAAGACGGTGGTCTGGATGATTTAGATAAAGACAGACCCAAAATCACCGCATGGGAGGCAGGTTGGAACGTCACAAATGCAATCCAGGTAAAGACGAGCTCATATAATCAACTTAAACCAGGCTTTCAAATGTTTTCATGCCCTTTGTGGTACAGGCTACCTGGTATCGAAATGAAAATTCAAATGTTCGCAGTAATTGATGTATCTATAAAACCCTAAAAAATGGAGATGAGATTGCGCACTCACTATTCTGGTTTCATTTTAAAACAAATTAACCACATGCTCCTGAAAAGAAAATGAGTTTGCATTTGAGGTCAATGTCGGTATGTGGACCTATAGTTCATTGCCGGAGCTAGATACCCAACATTTAGAAAATGTGCATGGATCATGTTGTTTCGCCTATTTATTTGGCTTACACATACTTATTTGAGAACTATTCTTCAAATAAAAATATTCTTAAAACATGAACATTGCCAAAAGTTTGACAAACAAATGCCTAGACATTGGGGTATTGAAGCGTCAATTTTACGCACGATTGGAACCGGAGTGTGACCAAGCAGCGACGATACATATTAACATTATTCGACAGGATATTTTAATCAGATCGACAAGTGACCTCTTCGGTAGCAGTGTCCCCAAGGTCATGATAAATATAGGCTAATATGTGATATTATTTTACATTATACTTTTCTCAACATATGTTGTAGTATGTATAGTTAAAATTATGTCATTACGCGCATGTAGCTCGCGGTTTACGCATCTATATTGACCGAAAATGTGTGATAAATATACACGTTCTTGGGTAATAAAAAGCTGAAGGCCATTGCTTAAGTGTTAGAATTTACTCGACAATGAATCTGTATGTGACAAAAAATCCCCAAGCGCCATCCCATCATGCGTTATTAAGGTTATGGTCAGTCACCATTACGTCACTCTGTGTCTCCTTGATCCCCTTGATGACGACAAAAATAGCTGGAATGGATGCGCTCAAAGCGAAATGGAATGCCCACATCAACAAGCACGCATCGTCCACCTATATTGAATAGGCATAGCCTATTACTAGGCATATCACGCATAATAGGCATATCAAGCAGTGTGTTGATAAAATATGAAATAACATTTAATGTAAACGAATGGATATGTGTAATTGATTATAGTGGTGAAGCCCACCCATATCCAAACTGTTTCTTTCTGTGTTTGCAGGGGATGTTCGTTCTTGGGTTGCCATACGCCATTCTTCACGGAGGATACCTTGGACTGTTTCTCATTATTTTCGCCGCTGTGGTTTGTTGTTACACGGGGAAAATCCTCATTGCTTGTCTGTATGAGGAGAATGAAGATGGGCAGTTAGTGCGTGTGAGAGACTCATATGTGGACATTGCCAACGCCTGTTGCGCGCCAAGATTCCCATCTTTGGGTGGTCATATTGTGAATGTAGCCCAAATCATAGAGTTGGTGATGACATGTATTCTGTACGTTGTTGTGAGTGGTAACCTTATGTATAACAGCTTCCCCACCCTACCAGTATCACAAAAGTCCTGGGCCATCATTGCCACCCTCGCCCTCTTGCCCTGCGCCTTCCTCAAGAACCTAAAGGCCGTGTCCAAGTTCAGCTTGCTCTGCACAGTAGCTCACTTCATCATCAACGTCCTCGTAATAGCCTACTGCCTGTCGAGAGCACGAGATTGGGCTTGGGACAAAGTTAAGTTTTACATCGATGTCAAGAAATTTCCTATTTCTATTGGGATCATCGTTTTCAGTTACACATCTCAGATTTTCCTGCCATCTCTGGAGGGGAACATGTCGAAACCTAGTGAATTCCACTGCATGATGAACTGGACTCACATCGCCGCGTGCATCCTCAAAGGTCTGTTCGCTCTCGTGGCTTATTTGACCTGGGCAGATGCTACCAAGGAGGTCATCACTGACAACCTGCCGTCCACCATCAGAGCCGTAGTCAACCTCTTCTTAGTGGCCAAAGCCTTGCTGTCATACCCATTGCCATTCTTTGCTGCCGTTGAGGTTTTGGAGAAATCCTTTTTCGGAGATGGAGGACGCGCGAGGTTCCCAGATTGCTACGGAGGCGATGGACGGCTGAAATCATGGAGCCTTGGTCTGCGATGCATTCTTGTTGTGTTCACGTTGCTTATGGCCATTTTTGTACCACATTTTGCCCTTCTAATGGGTCTCACTGGCAGCCTGACGGGTGCGGGGTTGTGCTTTCTGCTTCCCAGTCTCTTCCACCTAAAGCTTTTATGGAGAAAGCTGCTATGGCACCACGTGTTCTTTGATGTCGCCATATTTGTAATAGGAGGTATATGCGCCATATCTGGTTTCATTCACTCAATGGAGGGGCTTGTAGAAGCTTACAGGTATAACATAGAAGATTAGATGCAAACCACTGCTGGAAATAGATGTAACTGCACATCCCCCTATAGTAAATAACGGAATTCCCCACCGAGCGCAGCCCCTGCTTACAGAATTCATGCGAAATAAATGCGCGCGCAGAACGCACCTATTTGTGCGCATTTGTGCGGTCATACACCCCTGCATAGATTCAAGTACACACACACACACACACACACACACACACACACACACACACACACACACACACACACACACACACACACACACACACACACACACACACACACACACACACACACACAGAAAGAGAGAGAGGTGGAGGGGGTGAGAGTCACAAAAACATTCAATTGACACACGATATGGACAATTAAACATGTATAAATATGAGAACACAATACATATCCATATTTTTCAGTGGAGTGAAGGTTTACAATAGATCGATCTAAACAAAATTGCAAAATGGGCAATGTGTCTTTTCATTGATCGTGTGGTTTCCCACATTGAGAGTCAAGTCATTAGACATTCAAGTTTGTGGTTTTGGAAAACAATTCGACGGCATAATGTGATTAAATGGTAAGTGCATTTATATGATGCCACTTTCTTCTTCTAGATGATTTGCAATATTTCAATGGGCAGTGAATGTGATGCTTAACACATTGCCATATTGTGGCACTTATATAAAGGAACTAACATGATGATGGCAATAAGCAGCAAAACTAAATAACAATAAGGAATAGCCTATCTAAAATATATATAAAAAGACAAGAATTTATTTGTAATATCTCCAAGCGCTGCGATTGAGTATGTGACATACACATGGGCCTACTACAGTATGACAAGTCATGGTATATATACAGCTACATAAACTATGCATTGAATGTATGATACTGAGACAGATTATAAACATTCTGAAAGATGAAGGTGGAACGTTAACGGCAGTGCCAGCTTTCACAGGCAGACACACAACCATACTAACGTTTCGGATACGTTTGAATGAATTATCATCCAAATACATGAATTAGCCGAAACACATTAACCGGACAGTTAACCGGACCAGAAATTACGAATTAAGAAAAAGGTAGAATAAATGCCCTTGACATGAGGTAATGACATGTCTTTAGCGTTTGGAGGAGGACGTTTTAGCCCCACAATTTGGCCCATGTTTGCCCTAACACAGAGGGAAATATAGCCCCCCATTAGGAACCCCCACCCCCCATTGAATTCTGCCACACTCAATTCGAGCCTTTCCCTAATGTTTTACATGCATTTTAACTGTATTCCTAATTAAGCAAGACTAATTTGAATGATTCAACGTCCGGAATTCAAGTGTCTGAATCATTAAAATATGAAGAGATCATAAAAGAAGAAAATGTGCATAAAGACATTTTTCATTCTGTGCAATCCAACGGGTCCTGTGGAAATGTTATAAAACCGTATGTGTAGTGTTATTGTGGTTTCAAAAAGATGGAATGTATATCTCAAAAATCGTTATCATATATCGTGAAAATGAATATTAAAGAATAAAGAAATAAGTGAAATTATATTGTATAAATGTGTGTGGTTTTATGTGATGAAAACGAAAACCGTGAGAAACATGTATTTTTTCTCTATAAATAGAATAAAACATGAAAAAAAAATGTTGGAGAAACTTTCAGAGATTTATTGCAGATATTCGAGCTCTTGTTCAATTTCAGTTTAAACTTAAGAAAAATGGCTTGAATGAATAATTGACTCGCCTTTATTATGGTGTTAGACTATTCGTACAAAACTAATTCGGTTCCACATTTGAGAACTTACGTGATAAATACCATTCCCAGTTAATTGTGGCATATAGTGTGTGTGTGTGTGTGTGTGTGTGTGTGTGTGTGTGTGTGTGTGTGTGTGTGTGTGTGTGTGTGTGTGTGTGTGTGTGTGTGTGTGTGTGTGTGTGTGTGTGTGTGTGTGTGTGTGTTTGAGAGAGAGCGCGTGATCGGTCGTTTTGTTTTATCATGATACTGCGTGTCAAAGCTGGATGTATTTTATATTATTTCGCGTAACAACATGGCTTATTGCGATAGAATAATAAACTATTAGCAGCCAACATCCACAATGCTTTAAAAAAGCACAGGGGTTTTCTATTGGATTGGGGATGTGAATGTGATCTAGCCCATATAGCCCATTTGCTTGTGCGTGCATGTATAAAATCAGAGGAAAGGACGTCTCTACATAACAGACGGTACAGGCCTATTTGCCTGATTTTGGCTATAGGCACTTTAGCAAATAGGCCTACCTGTTCACTGAACGTGCGTTTTTTTTGCTCAGAAACAACATCTGGACAGATTTTTATTTGGGAGGACCTGGACATTCAATCTCCATATGGTTTCTAATCTGTCGTTGGTAAGGTTTTACCTGATGCATAGGCGTGTGCAATGGGCCTAGGCTATTCATAGGTTACAATCAAGATATATTATAGGGACATAGGACCTATCATGGTCTACCAGTTGTAGCTGTTCTGGTCCAACAGTTCCAAATTCTTATCCATGAAATCAAACTGTCAAAGCAATTCAGCCAGTTCTTGCACCAGATATCTGCCTATATGCAGAGAGAACGGAGGAGATGTTGTTGTACGAACTGTGAGTGGAACGCGTTGCATGTTCAGGTATTCACACATAGATGCAATGTAAAAAGCGAATCTTGTTGGATTAAAACACAGTTATTACAATTAAAATTAATCTTTATTGGATTCTACATTACAGTAATTTTACTTTTTACCGTGATGAAAAATAAAACACAATTGTGTTAACACACCCAACTGAAGATAATGCATAGGCCGATACCCATGTCAACTATTTTATCTTTTAAAAACACGAATTTCCATACAGAATTCACAGTATCAATGGAATATAATAAACCAATGGATAGATTTAGAGGTCAAAAGGTAATCTCGGAACGCAGAATCAGATAGATCAGGCGTCAGATAGATGCATTGGATAAAACATACTGTACATCGCCTAATTTGACAAGAAAATGTAGGATGTCAGCTCAGATTCAAGTGTTACACACCATTGCCCAATACCTCAGAATATCCCTTTGGTTGCTCCAAAATTCTCTACATAAGACAGGTGAATATTACCATTTGATTCCTTGTCGTTTCTACTCGAGGAATCTACACAAGTATCACATTAGAAGGAGACCATTATATCCAATAATCCTAATAAAACACAGGATTTCTATTTACATTTTTATTGCATCTTCATCTTACAGTCGCAGATCGAAATAGAACAAAAGGCTAAGAATGATAATGAAGGAGGCTACGCTATTTTCTCCCATTACATTTCCCAGCATGGCGGTTCATGGTTGCAACATGAAAATGAGTAGAGCGACACCTAGTGGACATGAGATACGCTGAAAGCCTGGCCTTTCGACTTTCTAAAGGAATGGTGGTGCTGACTGCAAAACTCAAAATAGTGTAAGTAATGCATTTTGTTTCAAACACAACTGAATTCTAGTAACCTGAGCAGTAGGGTGGTTTTACTTTAACCAAAACATGACTGACTGGATTCTTTTGAATATCCAATGCTAAAGGGAATCAGCAATATTACATGGTGTAGCAATAACAAAAACTCACATGAAGGTGCCAACACAATCAACATTGCTTCAACATACAAAAAAACCCAACCATTTATTTATTCAAGTAATGTTTGGTTAGAATTCATAAAATTCTCATAATTATATCAACAGAAACATATTTACAAAGAGTACTTTAAAATGCCATTGTGAAAACAGGAAACAGCCAAGGGAGGCTGTAGAGATAATACAAGGACATAACAACATGCCGGGTGACGCACATAGAAATGAAAGGAAGTAATCCATTGTTTATCCATAGTGAGCAGTGGTTTTGGGCAGATGTCAGGTGTGACGCATGGTGACCCAACAGAAACGTGTAGGTAGGAACTCTTCTCATTTACTAGGGACCGGTGCTGGGACTAGGACTGGGACAGGGAGACAACATGGTCGGCTGCTTAGAGGAGTTCTCCACCACCCAGGGGTGGCTCAGGACCCCTTGGATGGGCAGCCTGTGCAGGGGGTTGTGTTTCAGCAGCTTGTTGATCAAGTCTCTGCTGCCAGCACTCATATGAGCAGGGTAGCTGAATTCCACCTACCATGAATGAGAAGACTGCAGTTAGATAAATCGCTTTACAATCAAACTCTACTGGATCAAAATAGATTGTGAGCAGGAATAACGGAGATGGCATGTTTGTAGACCAACACCAACAGCTCTACTAGACTAGGGTTGGGGTAAATTCCATTTCAATCAATTCAGGGAGTTAGCCAAGTTCCAATTCAAAATGTCTCATTGAAACACAGGGGACATTTAGAATTGAAATTTCAGTTTACTTCCCGAATTATAAACGGAATTGACTGCCAAACCTGGTAGACACGGTACCACTTCCACAGCTCCCTGAGCCCCTCCCAGGCGGGCCTCACCTTGGATATCTTGCGGTAGGTGTCCTCATGGCTCTTGGTTTCAAAGGGAGGACGACCGACGAGGAACTCGTAGCAGAGCACTCCTAAACTCCACAGGTCAACCTTCTCGTCGTGAGTTCTCCCTTCGATCATCTCTGGGGGTAGGTAATCCAGGGTTCCACACAGGGTTGACCTCCTACAGGATCACACACAAACAAAAAGGGAACAGATAGAACATTGATTTTTTTATATATATATATATATAAAAACATTTAAACATTTAATAGGGTAATAGAGCAAACCGCTCATGTCAAGCTTTAGGCCCTATAATAATTGGCTTTAACTGTTGTGGTGCTGGGGACACTATTGTATACACATCACCTTCAAAGGACTCGAAAAGCCAATTTCACTTTCACATTTCCTTTCTCAAAAAACAATTGATAGCAGGTGTGCCATATTTGTACCTGGAGGAGGGCGTGTGCACAGACCATCCAAAATCTGCGATCTTCAGCTCCCCGTTTGCACCCAGTAGCAGGTTCTCTGGCTTGATGTCCCTGTGGATCACCTTCTTTGAGTGGCAGTAGTTCAGGGCGTCTGCCAGCTCCATGATATACTAAAAAAAACACAAAAGGTCGGCCCATGTAAATCTTCAATACATGACACACAAGCCTCAGAATATGTCATGTGGAAGTATTGTCAATAGCTGCATGTTTAGAGAGCAGCTGAAAGCATCAAATGCAACCAGAAAAACAGTATCACTCTCCTGTCAACTCGAGTTGGTGATAGTGATCTTAAATAAATCTGAACTGAGAGAGACCATGAAAAAAAAAAAAAATCCCTTACCGTGGCGCTCCGCTTTTCATCGAAATTGCCACACCGCTGCAGTTCGCTGTACAACTCTCCCTTGGGTGCAAACTCCAGGATGAGGTAGACACGAGAGGAGTCATGGAAGTAGCCGTAGAGACGTAGGATGTTGGGGTGCCTGTAAGAGAGAGAGAGAGTTCACAAAATCAGCAACATCATTCACACAAACCCTTTGATGGTCTGTGATAGCCATCCTGGCCTAACTCATACATCCTAGCTCCAAAAGGATTGATTAGGTATAGACAATATGGTTAAATGATCCACCCTGCCTTCGCATCTTTAACACATTGCTTATACCCAGTCAATAGGTAGGGGCTAGGGCCCAGTGGGGATTCAGCACATGATGAATACCTGAGATGAGACTGGATCTCCACTTCTCTCCTCAGTTGGTGCTCCACTCCTGCTTTCTCCAGCTGTTTCTTAAAGAGCACTTTCAGGGCCAGGATGAACATGGTCTGGCGCTCCCTGGCCAGGTAGACATTGCCGAATTTGCCCTTTCCTAAGGGGCGACCGATGTCAAAGTTCTCCAAGCTCCATCGCTTCCTGAGAGAAAGAGAGAGAGGAGTTACATGCCACTCAAGAATATGACAAGAGCATACAATATGACAGAGCAGAATCGTTATTTCAACATGATGAGTTTACACAAAAAGTAACTTCCCCTCTGGCCGACTACATGCACTTACTTTGATACAGATGCATTTGTGGATTCACTCTTAACAGGTTTGCCTGAGGGGGGAAAAAACAAAATGAACAAATGTAAGAGAGTGGGCAAAGACATACAATGCAGACAGTGCGCATATAAACGATTCATCCAATCCAACTACCAAGTTTATTTCATTCTTACTGTGTGCCTTTTCCTGCTTGGATGAGTCTGTCCCTTTGGTCAATTCTGGATTTGCCGTCACCCCATTGGTCTTTGGCTGGCTTTGGGTTTGAGGCTGGGGTTTAACAGGGTTGACATTCTGAACGCCAGGAGGGCGCCCAGCCTTCAAAGCAGGGGCTTGAACCACAGGTTTCTGTTGGGTCATAGGTCGCTGTATACGCTGCGGTCCATTCAACACACCCAAAACAGTCTGTGATGGTGTTGTCACAGGGGGCTTTTGACTGGTCTGTGACACTGGAATCCGCCTTGGCCCATCACTGTTAAGCTGAACATAACATATATTATTCAAGTGACAAGCAAAACAATACAATGCAGAAAACACCCAAACAAAAATCTTTTGCAACTACACATAAGAGGCCAGTACAGGACTGGAGACTTATCTGAATGGTTACGCTGGTTATCAGTTATAGCTAAATAACCATGAACCTTGCACTACGTGAGTTACCTTCTGGTCAGGCCTTTGTGGTCTGTAGTCCTTTGTCAATTTCACTCTGGCAGGATCCATATTCTGAGGGGCAAATAATGTAAAATGTGGTTAGTTGTGTATGCCATTGATTTAGCAGAAGCTTATCCAACGCGACTTACAGTACATTTTTTGTGTGGTCACTACGGGAACCGAACCCCCAATCTAGGCGTTGCGCACAGGATCAACTGACAGTATCTGTATTGTTAACTAGCTAAGCAAATAGCTTGTTCGCAACATACAAAATCGAGAACGTTAAACCACATTATCAATACCAATATTTGAAATACACATTGGAGTCAGCCACCATAATTCATGTCCTATAAAAGCTTAGTAGCTAACGTTAGCTAACTTTGTATATAACCCTCCAAAAGCAGCTAGCTAACATTTGACTCACAAAAAAACGTAGTTTCAACGACGGCTCAATAACCAGCTGCAACTTCTGCTCCGAATCGGTCTTCGCAATCAAAATGTCTATAAAAGCAATCAACTAACAAAAGCTAGCTCGCTGCCCTCCTCCGTCTCTTGTCTTCTTGTCGGATTTTCCCAACTAACTCGGTAGCTAGCTGGCCAATTAGGAAAATCCGATAGATTTGATTACCAGGCTACACATGAAAATTCTAGTAGATCACTAACTTTATTTTAATGTTTTGTGGCTTCTAGCAGACCACGCGTATGTTGGCTTTTCGCTATACTTGTTAGCTACCTAGCTACTTCTACTAGCAACCCACATTGCCTGACTGACTGCTGCTGCTGTTTGTTTAATTTCAAACATCCCTCTTTTAAATACCTTTAAATATACTAAGCCCGTGGTTGGCTGATAGGCGACTCTCTCCTCGCTTCCATTGGTTGACGCGGCGATTCTCACTGACGTTATCGCATTCTGTCGAAATGCAATCTGGGAATTCTGTATTCCAGTCCAGTAGATGGCGCTAGGGAACTGTCAACCGCTCTGTCAAACGCTTTGCCAGGCAGAAGAAGATCTCTTGCAGCGGTTGCTTTTAAACTGAGTCAGTTTTGCAGAGGCCAACCAGATCCTAGTCTAGTACCTAGGGGTAAGGTCACCCTAGCCTTTCCCTGTTCAACCATGAATTTATCTGAGAGAGGAAACCAAAAAAGGTAATCTATAAGCACTTACAGATATTGGGGAAAGTTTTCATAAAGCCTATAAATGGCACACTTTGAACTTGAAAGCAAACACACAGCACATTAGTTTTTTACATGACTTATTCTTTATTAGTAATCAATGTCTGTAAACTAACACGCCTGGTCTTCAATTTTGTCAGATCAGGAACTTGAATTACAGCAGCATTTCAATCCATATCACCTCAGTCCCTACATAGTATTGGCCAGATGTAGAGAATCGACAAATTCTTTTTTAATTTCAAATAAAAAGCACCCCCAAAAAACATTCTCTACATTGTAGAAAGGTTTGACTGTTAATAATAAACCATGCCATGTTATTTTCACATCAGGTTCAATCAAAACACGGGTGTTAATATCAAAAACAATAATTTGTCATTTGGCAATTTTACAGCTTAGAAATGCAGCTCTAGAAAGGTAGAAGTAGTACACATATGAAGTAGTGGACTATCCAAACTGGCCCTGGCTTTTGGAATGCATACATTTCAGTTGCTGTAGCATCTTGCCCTGACATTTCTCCATCAACAACACTAGTTTACATCATAGATCAGAGAAACATTTTCACAAT
Organism: Argentina silus; assembly: GCF_951799395.1. Lineage (NCBI taxonomy): Eukaryota > Metazoa > Chordata > Actinopteri > Argentiniformes > Argentinidae > Argentina > Argentina silus. Next base: position 7,373,739 of record NC_139658.1, on the reverse strand, counting down.
AGATAGAAAAGACATGATTGCCTCCAAATCATATGGTCTATAGGTGAGGTAGTACTCTAGGTACTGGATGTCCCAGTCATTAAGTGCCACTGACATAAGTACCATTTGTTACCACTGAATTAAATATATCTATCCCTAGCATCATATAAATATATAATAAATAATATCTCTCTCATATGTCAAACATAGCATAAATACGTCCATAACATGCTGAGGCTAAGCAGTATGGCACATTCAATCCAAACATAAATGAGTTTGACATTTCACCCACCAGACTTTTGGAACTCTTGGTAGAGAAAGGTGAAAGGAATCACTGTGTGCTAAAAATGTATTAATTATGGGGCCTTAGAGTTCTGAGAACATACAGACATTCTCTGGTTGTTGAAAGGCTAACGAGTTGATTTTAACCAGCTCAGAGGCACCCAAGAATCATCCAATAGTAACCCTTAGTGACAAAGCATGTAACATAACACATTTTTTGGAACCTTTTTTAACTTTCAATAAATATACCAATTCAATATTGGTAACCGTAATTGTTAACCGTATGCATGAAAAGAAAAGAAAAACTCAACCTCTCACCATCCCTCTAGCAGGTGCAAAGTCTTTACACATCATACAAATGAAATGGTCTGAGACACATGTTGAAACAGCTCTTGTTCTGTCACAAAGTGATTCAACTAGTATTCACTCATTGCTGCTGCTCTGTCCATCACTTTCATTCATCTCATAATCGGAAAACCTTCTTAATCTACACCATAGGTCAATGGTTTAGCATATGCAAAGAGCATAGCAGAGGGTTAAACCAGTGTGATAATTAGGCAAGACTGTCTCCAGCCATGCAGTGTGTTTCCAGTGTAAACAGAGGGACTAGTTCAGCTGATGTACTGTCCTGGTCCGGTTATCACATTAACATGTGAGTGTGAACATGTGAACTTTCAATGCAGCTGCTGGTCTTGTAACTGTAAATAAGTATTTCGCAAATTTTAACTCGCACTGGTCTCATACTTGAACATAAAGCTTAAGCACAGAGCTCCATTCATTCACACGATGTTGGAGATCCCCATCGTTCCTTAGGTTACACATGATCAAAAAGATCAGGATTACATTGTTCCCTTCGTTTCAGTGTATACTTAAATAATAATAATAATGTTATTATCAATAAATAATAAATACAGTACTAGTATTCAAGCTTGGGGAGGCAGATAGAGGCTGCAAAGAAAACCATATTGAGAGTGTGGCTCATACAACTCAGCTGGAGGAGGGAAAGTTCATCAACAAACCCTCCTCTCAATAGTGGCCTGCATAAGGATGCGTTGATCCTGTTATCATTCTTCCACAAACCTAGTTATGTCTGCCCGTGTGCTCCGACTCACATTGTGTTCGACTATTAGAGCTCAACATAGCGAACATTCCAGGATATTCCCCACCCGCTATCCATCTGATCTCACAGTTCACCCACACGTATAATACCACAGGGTGCTGGTCCAAAAAACAGAATCACTGCAGGTTGGCAAACGCAAGTGCGGGTGGACGAGTAGACTTTGGCACCTTCCATCTTATTGGCCGCTTCCCTCCTCACCTGGAACCTGAACGGGCCACCTCTCACTATGCCCCTCTGAATACAGACAGTCTGGCAGCCCCCTGAAACTATTACCCAGAATCCCTTTATGTTGCCATCTGCTAGTATGTGATATCTAATGTAGATAGTACTTCATAATAAAAAAATAAATAATAATAATAATGCACCCAACCTATGGATAATGAGGAAGCATAGAGCAACATAAAGGGAGGCAGTGCTGGCATTAGATAATGAGCAATGTTCCCAAACAAAGCTTAGAATGCGGAGGGGGGGGGGGGGGATTGGGGGGTGTTCATCATTTCTCTGTGACTGCTGCAGCCATGGGCGTCCGCATGGTCCCGCGAGCTGTGGCTGCCAGTTCTTCAATCTCTGCATTGAGTCGTCGGATCACCCACTCCATGGCTTCACGTCCCTGATGGGGGGGAAAAGAAACAGAATATATGGAATTACAAAGGTGAAAACAACTTGCACTGTTGTCAAAACAGGCAACACCCATCACTCCAAAAGTAAGAATTGACACCTGTTTCATAACAACAGTATTAGCACACGGGTCAATTTAATAAAACACCATGAATGCTGTTTTCTTAGGGAAGACTAAAACCATACTGTCCGGCAACCAATTAGTCAGAACGACAACTTATAGGCTACTAGGGAAACCTAACCCCTTAACAATGCAGATCATCTCTATAGGATGATTTTATTGTTGCCACAACTGCGTCTGAGAGACCAAGCGTCCCTGTCTGCTGTAGGATGCAGACAGACAAGGATAGAGGGTGCTGGGGGAACGAACACAAGCTGCTCTGAAACCTGCAGAGGGTTTGTCTTACTAAGGTGGAGGGAAGAAAAGCTTTTCTGAGGGTTGACTGACCTTTCCTGCATTAGCAGAGATGGTGCTGGCCATCACCCCCTCCAGGTAGCTACTGAGGCTGACACCCTTCACAGAGATCAGCGCCTCTTGAGTCAATATCGTCCTGCAGAGACAGGGGTTGAGAATTAGGATGTCAAATTCAACAACAGGTTTGCAGAGGCACACTAATCTATGACATCATGAAAATATGAAGACTAACAAAATGGCAAATAATCATACTGTATATATTATTATTATTATTATTATTATTATTATTGTTGTTATTATTATATAAACGTGCGGAACCATGTTTGTAAAGGCTTACTTCTCTGGGTCTTGAGGGTGTGGTTTGTATGTGAGTCTTTCGTCCACTGACACCATGTTTGTGAATGTGATCTGCCGTGGGAACAACAACAAAAGGGACAAGCATTCAAATTCAGGTTTTGAATTCATTCAACTGTGAACACGAACATTCTCATTCCACACAGTCACACAGACGTGCTCAGGACAGCTTAGGATATTGGTGGTGGTACATTCGGAATAAAACATGTTTTGTAAATAGTGATGGTTTTGTAACAAACTCTTTCTCTCACTAATGCAACAGCTGTGGGTCTCCAACTAGCCTGTTGTACAATAGCCTATTAGGTACGTGTTGTTTTGAATTTATGACAACTTCTATTCAGGATATAACTCACATTTGAAGATTGGAGTTCAAATGTTTTCTCTTTAGGGTCCACGACTGAGTGTTCCTGAATATAAGTGCACGTTCTTGAGTTGCCAATGATCTGGAAGAGAGTCAAGAGGGAAACAGGTTGAACATACTGTACATGAAACAGCAGCAGGCCCAGTATCAGTCATCATTCAAATGTCAAGTACAGAATGTGCCTGAGATAAACAAACTGATCTCGATGTCTCTGCCTAATGGACATATTAGTTTGACGTTCTTTTGTACTAAGTGAGGCATGCCTGAGAAACATGCCTGAGAAACAAGTGATGAATGCGAAAGATAATCTGCCTTCCCATAATCAGCTGAATATAGGCCTAAGACATGGCCTCCTTCCTCCCAACAGTAAACCCTGGACCCGAGTCTTGAGGGTGACATTTCATTTATTCACAATATGGTTCTTCTCTACACTCATATTCACAGCTCAGTTTGTGGCAGAGATTACGCTCCCAAGTCTATGACCTGTCAATCATCAGGGCAGTCACTTAGGGTTTAGAGCAGTTATTAATAGACGTCTCACACAACCTCCCCTGACCTGGTCAGGATCTAAGCCAAAGGCTGGACAAACGGACTGAAGCCAATTGGTTAGCCGGACTCAAAGGACGAAGCTGATTGGTTAATGTTTGCACAGGTTGGACCGTGACACAGAAAACTAAAGACTATTAGGCATAACTATTTCCAACAAGAGAATAAATCTAATACTAAAATTAAATCTATAATTGTAACGCTGAGGGTTAATCATCTTTTATGTCTAGTCATAAATTCTAATTCCGGCACATTGAAGAATATAAAAATTAAGTAAATAATAGCCTGAATTTACATACATTTTCATATTCGTCAATGTATTCTACCACAGTACATGTGCACTGGTAACCACAATTTGGCAATTGCTCACAGCAAGCCTTGAAGGCAGGCATAGGTTAAACAGTTACATCATAGCAGAGGGCAGAGTTACAACACTTCTGCACCACCAAGAATAGCACCAGTTTGCTCTGGACAGCATGTGCCTATCACACAGCATCGTGTGACTATGTCATACTATGTAATACTATGTAATACTCTGGAGGGATACCCACCACACAGAAAGGCAGACCAAAAGAACTACTAACAATTCTACAAGGGACCATCTCAGATCATACAACCCTATTAGGCTACAGCTCCCTCTAAATTCATATATATATATATATATATATATATATATATATATATATATATATATATATATATTTCATATTTCTACAGGACTTTCATGTGCTTTTCATATGAGTACATACATGTTATGTTCTTCCTAATCTCTGCAATTAGGCTACTACATCTCATAACATCTGAAGTAAAAATGCTAATATGAGAAATCTGTGGTACTCACTGATTTGACAATGGATGGTAGTCCCCACTCTGCACTGAGTAGTCTGTTGCTGTGCAGGCGTCCGTGCTTGTCGACGCTTCGGTCCAGGACATCGACTCCGAACACACTGGGGTTCATGGGGTTGGGATACTTCTGCATTGCTGCCTTGGTCACCGTCTCCCAGGGGTGGCTGTGTGGGGGAGAACAAAACAAAATATATATTTGTTATTTCATTTTAAAAAAGGTATTGAAATGATGCAATAAAACAACCTAGTACTAGAGTACTAGTAGTGTATGGTTATGACACCTTGGACATACAGTATACCATTTCCACCTGACTTAGTGTGATAGTATTAGTGATAGTGATCATACTTGCACAATTTAGGATAACATATCGGATGACTATGTTGGATGATCCAACATAGACACAAATGGAGTAAAATGGACATTAGTATTGTCTATATCATACTTCCATGAGGAAACTTTTATTCTTTGTAGAGTAAGCTAATTGTGATTGAAGCAGTTCTTGCCAAACTCAGATATCTTGAGCCAGGTAATGGTCAAACTCCTGCAAGATCTGAAGAGGTACCACCACCTATGCAGTAAGATATCACTGATTTTAACAAACACAAGTCTGAGATCACACGTCAGGCCAAAGTAACGTAAGCTGTAGCTAACGGGGATCATCATATAGGATAACTTGGTATCATTCGTGAAAGTAATTTAGAAATGTAGAATTTGGCCATGACGTAGAATGAAACACCACCTGTGCGCGCAACACAACAAGGATTAGTATTCTACAGCGAATTTGGGGAATCGCGCCAAAGGGATCTAAAATGCTACTCTCTTTTCAAAATACAGAATGAACCATCCATATGTGGTTTCCATGGAGACAGCCAGAAGCCATGTGGTTGCCGGCTGACGCATTGGAGGCGCGGCAAAATGTAGGGGAAAGGTTGCGCAGTGCTAGTTAGATAGGATAGCTAGCTAACGTTAGCTGGATACGCAATCTCTCTACTGTAACCTGCAACCCCGACCGACACTGACAGGCATTGTGGCTAGAGTCAAAAGATCAGAGATGCCGTACCTCGCTACAACCTGCCAGAAATGTCATAGGTTCAGCTTGAATGGAAAGGTGTATATATTAACATCAACAGTTCAGTTCGTTGTAAACCACAGAAATGAATGGCTAGTCTTGTCCAATAGCTCTCGTGTCGTGAATGAAATCAGACACAAAACCCTACCAACAGCAAAAGCTAGCTAATAATCGTTCCCCACTAGTCAAAGGAATAGGCATCTATTGAGAAACATGGGACAGCTAGCGACATGGTAAATCAAGTCATCTTGCTGTCAAGCTGGTGTCGGCTAGATTAAGACCATTGACAGGAGGAGGAGGGGGGGTGTCGAAGCTAACCGGTTTAGCAAGCCAGCTAACGATTCTGATCAAAAAATAAATCACTCACTTGAATATGTGTTCTGATGTCCAGATCTTCATGGCTTAACCGTTTGTAGTGGGTCTATCAGGAGTGGATCAGCCGGTGGGTGCAGTGACAGTCACACTGACCGAAATTAGCGGTCTACATTCAGTAATGAACCGACGCAAATCAAATCCCCTCCCACCACCGACGGTGTCACATGAGTTTGTGTTGCGCACTTCCGCCGCATGCCAGAGTCCTGTGACAGATGCCATAAAACCAACTAGGACATGTTCCATTGGCTTGAGACAGACAGAACGAGTAATTCATTTATGAGAGAAATGAATAATACCTGTCATAATCATCTGGTCAAATAAATATAACATAAAACTATCAAACATCATTTAGAAAACAGTCTCTACATTTTCTATTATTATAAGAAACGGTAGTGTCTGTAACTGTCACAATGATTTTCCATGTTGTTGTTGTTGGGGATTGGAATTTCTCTCTTTACCCTTCAAGTGAACTCTTGAGGTAGAGAGGACTCCTCTGTCTTCAAGTCCAAATTTGGTCAATACTTGTTTTACTAAATCAATTCTAGGTCCCAAGATTAATCAACAAACCTGCTATTGGACCAACGTTGACGTAGATGGTTCCATTGCTCAACTTTGTATTGATTAGCTAGTGAAAGGAATAAACTTTCACCTAAATGTGTGGATGTATGTTTAATCGTGATAGGCTGATAATGATTCCTCCCTTAAGGAGGACCTTTGTTAGAATGGAGTAGAAAAAGTTAGTGCTCAGTTAGTTGAGCGGAACATCATGTTATACTTTGTATGAGCTCCCAGATCTAATTAGCTCCCAGATTAAATTGATTTTCTTTCTCACTTCTTGACTTTTGTTCCTTTTACTAGGAAATATTACCTCCTAGGTTCTGCCTATTCCAACCGTTATTTATATATTATCAATGATTCTAACTAACTGTTATTTGACATCAGTTTTTCAGTTGTGATAATGAAATCATTAATCACACTGGCACTATTTGAATGGAACATTTCCATTCAATTAGTGCCAGTGTTTAGTTTACCATTTTGGTCTATGAACATTTTCAAAAATGTTTATGTTCTCACATCTCCTTGTGGCATACATGGTGAGGAAGATTATCTATGCCAATTTGAATGAATACATCAAGCCAATAATAAGAAAATGTGGCTAATAATTCTGTGCATTATAACTGCATTAGACATGAACATACATATGACATCATAACCCACATTCACAAGTGGGTTACATAATTCTCCTGAACCTCTAGTTCATTAGTCTACAGTCTACATTATGCTTGGCACAGGGCAACAGCCACGTCGAAAGTGCTTATCAAGTAGTACAACAGGGTCAGTTCTGTGTAATCTCCCTCTGTCAGGCATGAAAAGTGGGAGGGAATTACATGTACAGCATGTGCCAACTTTGTACAGAGTAACCTATTACTGTGCTCTATGGGACATGCTTCATGACATAACCCCAATTCACACTACGGAGCCGAACTGAGCTGAGCTTAGTGGACTGGCCTGGTTCAGCATCCACCATAGTTGATGTAACAGTCTTGGAAAGGACAGTGTGAAAGGGAAATATCAGAGCCAGTAAGTAAGGTTTGGGTTTGCCCTGTATTGTGTAAAAGCCCATAGTTGTGTGAATGGTCCTGTTGGTAATTGACAGATATCAGAATCACATTGTTCATACTTTAATAGCAATGAGAGTGCACTTCCTATACACACACAAAATAAGCACCAAAAAATGGTGGTTGTAATGGAGTATTCAATATTATATCAACATCAATATTTTCATATAAAAAATGTTCATATTACATGTAATTTTCATTAACATAAGAATGGCATTTCTTTTTTATTCAACGTCAAAGAAATCTAAGTCAGGAGGTTTTACTTTTTTTTTATTGATATCACCTTGATATTTTCACAAACACACATGCATGTTCAAAATAATCTAAGAATATTAAATGAAACACCAATGAAAGAATCTACGAGTGGACTGAACAACTAGGCTTTCAGTATCAACGCACTTAAGATGTCTTTACCAACAGTCACATTTGTGTTCCTGTGTTTTCAGAGAATAGACATACGAAACAAATTAAATAAAATACATAATATATGTTAAATTTCCCATTTATATACAAATATTTTATTCATGACACCATATATCTAAAACAAGCTTGGACAACCTTTACAATATAGACTTTGTCTGAATGTCTAGTGGTAAATATATAACACAAGATACAGTTATGCACACAATTAACACTGTATTTCCAGGCCCTGTCACTGCACTGAACATTTCATTAAGTAGGAGATTTTCCTCTGTTCACCGCCCATTGCATACTAAGAAAACTATTTTTTGTTGCAACAGACTACGGCCATGTCCAGAAACAACCCGTGGCCCTTTGTCTTAGATTGTGTGGATCTGAAAGGTTTGGGATGGTATAAGTAAGATGGTAGTAGCTTCAGCTTGCTCTATTATGGGCAAGATGGAATGTTTGCCATGTGGCTCACACCTATCCAATTCTTTCAGATCTATAGAAGTGTCTTGCGTGAAGGAAATAGTTGTTGTTTCTGGACAGGGCCAGTCTAGCAGATTTTTCCTGGCACAGCCCTCCTACTCGGAACATAGAACTGAACAACATGGCACTATCGGCCACAATCCATCCTCTATTCAATTTTAATTTTCAGAAGTTGTCTCAGTCACAGTCATTGTCTCAGTCTTAGTTTCTGTCATTGACTGATATGTTGTTGTGACTGGTGACGGTCCCTCTTCCTCTTCCTCATCCACCTCCGGTTCCCATTCCTCCAGGTCAGCCGTGGCATCCTGGTACTGCTGGTACTCAGACACCAGGTCATTGAGGTTGTGTTCTGCCTCTGTAAACTCCAGCTCATCCATGCCCTCCCCTGTGTACCAGTGTAGGAAGGCCTTGCGTCGGAACATGACTGAAAACTGCTCACCCACACGTTTAAATATCTCCTGTATGGCCGTGTTGTTGCCTATGAAGGTTGAGGCCATTTTCAGCCCCCGGGGTGGGATATCACACACAGATACTTTGACATTGTGTGGAATCCAGTCTACAAAGCAGTTGCTGTTTTTCTGCTGAATGGCCAACATCTGCTCGTCTACCACTTTGGTGGACATCTTCCCACGGAACATCCCAGCGACAGTGAGATAACGGCCCCTACGGGGGTCGCAGGCCGTCATCATGTTGCGGGCGTCAAACATCTGTTGGCAGAGCTCAGGTACAGTGAGAGCGCTGTACTGCTGGCTGCCCCGCGCCGTCAGAGGGGCGAAGCCTGGCATGAAGAAGTGCAGACGTGGGAATGGCACCATGTTGACAGCCAGCTTCCTCAGGTCTGCGTTGAGCTGGCCGGGGAATCTCAACGAGGTGGTGACCCCGCTCATGGTCATCGACACCAGGTGGTTGAGGTCGCCGTAGGTGGGCGTGGTCAGTTTCAAGGTACGGAAACAGATGTGATAAAGGGCCTCGTTATCAATGCAGAAGGTTTCATCCGGGGTCTCTATGAGCTGGTGGATGGACAGAGTGGCGTTGTAGGGCTCCACCACTGTGTCTGAGACTTTAGGCGAGGGCATGACGCTGAAACTGTTCATGATACGGTCAGGGTACTCCTCCCGGATCTTGTTCATGACGAGGGTGCCCATGCCAGAACCGGTTCCCCCGCCCAGCGAGTGGACAAACTGGAAGCCCTGCAGGCAGTCACAGCTCTCACATTCGTTCCGGACGCGGTCCATCACTTGCTCCACCAGCTCGGCGCCCTCTGTGTAGTGACCCTTCGCCCAGTTATTTCCAGCACCAGAGTTTCCTGTTCCACAGACACACAGGAAAATAGAAGAAATGTGCATAATCATTTTAGTTGTGTGACTTGCAGATACTCACGCATAATCCTCACTCATCACTATAGGGCTTCTATCAAACAGCTACCAAATCACAAAAGATCCCATTCTATATCATCATTGCATAACACTGTTATCAATAAATAAATAACATACGTATCATACAAAGTAAATCTATTCATGTATACACATTGTTTCATCAATATGTGCATCGCTGTACAGTACTGTATGTTGAACACAGCTGTTGATGCTCTATTATCACACAGAAAAGTGTTCCCTCCCATCATCAACACATTTGAATAGATAGTTTCCCTAACCATGGATGAAGTTGTCTGGCCGGAAGAGTTCCCCCATGTGGCTACACCTGATACTGTCCATGGTTCCAGGTTCCAGGTCAATGAGCAGGGCTCTGGGCACATACTTCCCACCTGGAAACAGAGATGTGACAGAATTTTAGCAAGCTATTCAATCAGGTTTCCTAGATAGCTAGGAAATCATCTTGTTCTGCACCATAGGATCATAGGAGTAAAAAGTTGAATGGCCTTTTGTCCATCTGACTTCTCTATCTCTTACCCTGTGCCTCGTTGAAGTATACATTGAGCCTCTCAAGCTGAAGGTCAGAGTCTCCCTCATAGATGCCTGTGGCATTGAGTCCATGTTCCTCGCTGATCACCTCCCAAAACTGTAAACAAATGGTGGGGGACATTGTAATGTCATTGCAACAGACAGATGGTCTTATCATTTGTCCTGCACCATACCACACCAACCCTCATACAGCACACACATGACGTCAGGCTGCACACAAAGAGTGGTGAATCATGGTATCTTATGGTTTCACTTGCTGCTTTACTGGAGGCCATGATAAAAATGTCCTGCCCACCCGTCTCGCTTGCCCCTTATCTCTCAGCAGAATGTGCCATGGGGAACACCCTCTGTCACTCACAACTGCCAGTCTGCCAGTGGCAATATGCCAAGTCACATTAACTATCAAAATACCCAATATTTTAAGTATTATTTGACATGAAGCTGAAACGAATTACACAATGTACACATAATGTAAATCCATTTACTTCAATACTTTTGTCAGTTAAGCCTTTGCATAGGTTTGTCTATGTTAATAGAATATGAATGGCATCAAACTCATCATCAAGTAGTATACTACACTGTATTTGTTTACTAAGTTTATGCGAACAAGAATACATCTTTGCCAGTATCCAAATGTCAAAAAAAGCCATTGGGAGTATGGTAACCATTTCCAATGAATAGCTATAGAAAACATTTGTTTTCAATATTTACCAAGCAGGAGTGAGTAAATCCTGATTTAATAAACTGAATTTATTGATGTATGTTACCTTTGAGCCGATCTGGTTTCCACATTGTCCAATCTGTAGATGTACAATTTCACGCATGGTGATGAAGCTAGAGCAGGCTACAGACAAGGGTCTCTGATGTACCACAGCCTACCCTCTAGCTTCACCCCCTCTTATATACTGCTGATGTCACTACCAGGGAGTCACCCACATTTTCAACTCACACTGATGACTACCATTATTGCATTTAGGGATTTGTTGCATCTTATAACAAATGTTTCAATCTTTGAAATAAACAGAGTATGAATGTTGGTATGGTATGCTGAACAGGGTTTTGAAGTTGAACATAAAGTGTCACGACGCAGAGAAATTCAGAGACATTCATATCTGATCAGTTATCAGTAATTGAACGTGCCTGAATTCACATTAGGTTGCCTTTATACCTGTGTAGTTATGCAATTGCACATCCAATATCATGCATCAACATAATGTATATGCAATAACAAAGCAAATACCAAAGTGCAATGTATCAACATGCTAAAACAATGCGTTGACTTATTACAGTCATCATAAAGTTACTACATGAATAGGGGAGACTTAATGCTGTGTTACTTCAGAATGTATTTTCAGCATGTTGCAGATCACTTTTAGAGATCAATAGATTTAGCTTGTGAGCAGTGGAGCACTCCAAATAATACTCCAATTTTGCAAACTGTTGCCTTATGAGGAATGTGAATGAGGAAGCTGAATGGCCAAGGAAGTGTAGTAAGATGAGAGAGACAGTCTGTCTCTCTGGTGTGTGTCTGATAACTCACACTCGCTGTATATAGCTTGTATCTGCAACGCTCAGACAGACAGTGAGGCAGCGGTCAGGACGTGTCAGTCTCTCTTCAACCAGGAGGAAACTGTCACAGACAAAGCCTACAAAGCATTGACAAGTCTTGATGCTTGAAAAGTCTCTAGGAGGCCATGTCTTTGTTTTGTCCTTTCAATTTGTGATAAAAAGACAAATGCCTTGATATATATATATATATACATTCAAATATCTTGATATATATATATATATATACATTCAAATATCTTGATATATATATATATGTATATATATATATGAGGTGATCATCATCAATCGACGTGTGACCATCTAGAGGAGAGGCAATTTAACAGTTGTAGAATTATCTTATTTTATTTCATTTTTGACCTATTCTTTGACCTACGGTATGGTTTGGTTTTGCTGTTAAATATCCCTTTACAGCTTATGTCAAATATATGCATATTGTATAACTGAGAGGCTCCTTTCACTACACAAGTCATTAGAGGTTTATTATTCACGCTACTTACATCTGCAAGAGTGTTTAATTGAATATAGCTGCAACAGAGATCTTGAGGGAAGGTTGCCATTATTTCCCCTGTACATGGGCTATATTCTACATGTAATGTTGATATCGCTTAGTCATTGTATAATTTGGGAAGGAGTGAATTAGTCCTGGACCCAGATCTGTCTGTGTGTTTGCACCTGCTACAGTCCCCCAAGAACCTGAAGGAAATGAGAGAAGAACACAAAGTTAAAGACTGCAATACAGGGCTACAGGAAATGGGTATGAAAATAGGCCTGTCTATGAATCAGAAGCAAATTAAATAACTGTGTAACAGGCAGGGTTCAAACCCCGGGTCTCCCACACCGGAGACCCAAACGTCTACCATTACGCCAAGAGGGCATCCTCAAGGTCCAAAGGCAACACTTGAGTTTATATGTCTCAGTCAGGGCTACCTCATCGTGAGAGAGCGATTCCAAATCACCTCCACTATATCTGCTACTGTAAATGGACAAGAAGTGTATTGACCCTTTGACCTGATGAAGAAGGGGAGGGCGCCATCCAGATCTACAGTGAGAAAACACAACACAAGTGTCATCATAAATAGGTTAGCGTAGACCACTTTCCTCTTTCAATATTGCAAACTTGCTAAACCAAAAAGCACAGTAATGAAACTGTTTGTAATTAACAATATAGCATTTATTTATTAACACCTTTTGAAACACAAAACCAAGAATCCAGGAGAAATAGAACAGGGTAATCACCGTGCAGCCTCAGAATCGATACATTTGTAACCAAATACTGCCTCCTACTGGTAGGTGTTGGAAATTGTATTTGCAAGTACAGTAAATTGGATACAACTATGGTGAATCGTTCTTGATATCATTTATTCACTGATAGAAATATAGTGTAATCCTAGTCCTAATCTTATTCCTCATTCCTTTTCCAATGTACATTTCTCCAGGACTACATTTACATTAGTTCAAAGGCTTAATAGTGTGTTTTTTGTTATGACTGTTGCCCTGAACATACAGTACAAATGTCCCTATATTTGATAGACAACCCTCCATTCAAATAACAAGAGGATCAAGAGGGACATAATGGTAATCTAAGCTGCTGGAGGAAAACTCTAGATATTAGGCATAGAAGTGTATTGGCTGGTATTGGAGATCGGTTTGATTGTGATCTGTTACTTCTCTCCAGACAAGGTTACCCAACACGAGAGCCTGCATTCAAAGCACCTCTGCTACATTCCACCCATCTTTAACCTCCTCCATGGAGAGACCCATTGGACGCCACTGTAACCAATATGGATCGAACCTGGGTCTCCTACTTGACACATCCAAGTGTCTACCATTAGATATCCTTGAGGAGGGTGACATTCAGGCTCCAAATATCCAGGCAAGGTTACTGATCACATCTAAACTATGTATGTATGTATGTATGTATGTATGTATGTATGTATGTATGTGTGTGTGTGTGTGTGTGTGTGTGTGTGTGTGTGTATGTATACATATCTACAGTATGAACGTATGTATGTACAAGTGTATGTACCGTATATGTGTGTGTGTATGTATGTATGTATGTATTGCAGGATATGTACAGTGCATTAGTATTAACTAACAATTACTAGACCTAATGATAGTTAACTAGTTGAGCGGTTTGTCTTTCTACACAAGTGGAATAAGTACTGTTCCTTATTCCACTTATGTAATAACACAAACTCCATACACCATGCAATTACCAAATTACTATGTAATAACATGTTGTTAGATGGGTAGTTACGGTGTTATAACACAGGTACAGTATACAGGAAACTTAATGTGTTTAATGTAAACTTCATATAAGTGTTACCTTTTTTATTTGTATTTCTACACATAAATAGTGATGACACTCAGCTATGATGAGCATTTCTTCAAAGAGGGCGCCTTTTCTCTTCGGAATCGCAACTTCATGACGTTTTGGGCAATCATGTGATTAGACTCTGGTCGTTCCCAGGGTTCAGTGAGAGCTGTTTGCCCCACCCCATCTCTTCAACGCTATCTATCTCAATGTACAATTCTCAGAGAAAAGGAAAAAAATACCAAAAAATACTTCAAAGAAACGATTCTATTCATATTTATTCACGAGCAGATCTGGCCTGTCCATGACAAAATAACTGTCATCGTTGGATTAGTGATTATAAACCGCGGTATGTTCACATCTATATGCACATGTATATCTACCATACGAATTCATAAGGAATACAAAGCTCAGACTGACAGCAGGCTCTACCTGCGCGAAAGAGGAAAATAACGGAGGATTTCCATAAATATATCTGAAACGGGGAAATTGCATTACATACAAGAAGAGCTACTGGAGTCATTGTTCGCCCGGAAAAGCTTACCGATGTGAGGAGAAATACAAATTACAGCGGTAAAGAAAAAGACGGAGAAGGGCCTTTTTGGTCTGGACAAACCCCAAAAGCAACCAACATCTGTGACGAGTAGAGGAAATAAATTAATATCGGTGACTAAAACAGGATATAATTGACAAGGTTACAACAAAACGTTTTGTGACGGATTTAAAGACATTCGGATCAAGAAGGAAGCTTGGCGTAATGATTCACATGCCGTCATTTTAGTGGAAATATTTATTTTAAATTTTTCTTATCCACCCTCTGCTTTGCTAGTCTCGGTGTGGTGGAGGACCGATTGCAAAAGAATAGATATTCTATTCTAGGCTTTGATGTAACTGTACATATTTTGAATGGCAGTAGTCGGATTTCTACCCGTGAAACCGATGATGGGTTCTAGAGGAGACATTTGCTAAAATTCTGTGTGGATTTCAGCTGCACAGCAAGACGTCGTGGGAATCCCGATCCCAAATCATTCATGTACATTGAGCGCTGAAGAAAAAAATCATATTCATATTGAAATTAATCTTGATGACTTCATTGCGGATTTACAGTGAAAACATTATAGGAATCAACCGTCTGAGGGGGCGGCCCGGGTGTCGTCATTAGCACTACCACACTGCTCTCACCTAATGATATGTATAGATAATTAGCAGTAATAACTGTGATATTACGGTGTGGGGAGGTTTTTTTTCATAATCTACAGGTTTCTTTTGTTTTATTTGCCACTGGCAATATAGTCCTAGATGTCACTAATCTTGAGCAAGGTGTTTTTCTCTTGGGCCAATCTAGGAATTTAGAATTGTTTATTTATTATAATAATCCCCCCCTCCCCCGAACCTTTTATTGGGTTTTTGGGAAGATGGGTTGTCTGGGCAATAGTAAGACCGAAGACCAACGTAATGAGGAGAAGGCACAGAGAGAAGCAAACAAAAAGATAGAGAAACAGCTTCAAAAAGACAAACAGATATACCGAGCAACTCACCGGCTACTACTATTGGGTAGGTTTCTTGAAATGCTTAGTAATTGGTGTCTAAAGTGTCTAGTGTTGTATGATGTGCCACACAATTTCTCTTGTGACATTTTAGGGTGACAATTGTATGACATATGCCTAGTTTACTAGACAGTTATCATACATTCCCTTTAGGTAATTGCGATGGCTCTCTTCCATATCTCATTGCAATTGGTTATTTTGGGGTTTGATGTGATTTGATTATTGATCACCTATATGTGGGCCTATTTTTCAATACAGTATTTTCCATGTGTCAATGCACGCCTGTCATTTGAGTCGCGCTGCATGATTTGCGCCCGTATTTGCAGCATTGTTTCTCTTTCCAGAACAAGGTTGCTTAAAATTCTTGCCTGCCTTGTATGTGTGTTTATGGTTATTATTATGACATAGATGGTGACTTGAATCAAATGAATCAAATTCGATGACTAGTGTCTGAGCGTTAATCATCTATCCAATACACAACTCTAGGCCTCAGGATCCTGCTGTTATGATGGTTCTAACGTTCTCCTGGAGAGAGTACCTTCACATATTCCAATGTATTAACAATGGTCATTCTGGGAACAGGTCTTTTCTTAAAGGCCTTTTAATCAATTGAAGTCACTCCACACATCCACACAGATGATCAGAACACAAAGATGATCAGACATCTTTAAAGTCCAGTGATACTGTACATAATGATGCCCCCTTTGTAGTAGTAACTCTGTGATTACCTAACAGCACTGACATAGTGAAATAGCCTACACAAACCCTTCAACTCCATATACCGTGATGCAATCACCTTTCATTTTCATTTTGCAAGTGTTCCATTTCTCCATGTTTGGAGATCAGCTGTTCTGATTCTGAACCAACCAGCATGTTCTCAACATTCCAACATACAGTTCAGTCTGCTTCAGGCTTTACATGGATGGCACTGGTCAGTTGTCTGGTCAGTTGTCATGGCACTGGTCAGCTGTCTGCTTCTTTCCACCACTGCTACTGCTGCTCATCTCTATTGCAGAAAATGACCTGCAGTGATTGTCTTATAAAAGACATCAATTAGACTCACTTATCTTACTCAGTTAAAAGATGGCCTCTCAGTGCACACTGAATCCAGGCCCTATAATTAAGTGTCTTTCCCCCGACAACATGGGTGTCCAATTTTGGCCAATGAGGGCTCGAGTGTGCACTGGCTTTTGTTCCTGCCCAGCACTAGCCTACCTTATTTAACCAATCATACAATTTAATCCAGAGAACAATTAATTGAATCAAGTGTGTTTGTGTTGGGCCGCAACAAAAGTCAGCACCCACTGCAGCTCTTCTTGGTCAAGATGGTTTACTGACACATCATGACCATGGATATCTATCTGTCATGGGTTTAGGGCTATGTCTGCAGAACTTGTAGGCACAGACTATGTCACTGTTATCCCTATGTACTGTATAGAGGTTGATGTTGGTCAATTATCTAGTGAAGTTTGATATTCTTTGAAGATGGCCAGGGTATTGCATTCATGATTCACATGTTACCTCAGGGGAATCGTTGATACCAATGAGCCACTACTGTCACGTGAGTTTTTTTTTGTTTTTGTTTTTGAAGGCCTCTTTTACTTATCTCTCCCTGTCCTTTCTGTCTACAGGAGCTGGTGAATCCGGGAAGAGCACGATAGTCAAACAGATGCGAATTCTGCATGTTAATGGCTTCAATGCAGAGTAAGTATTATTTCCCCCCTATTTCTTTGTCAACCTTTGCTAAGATGTCATACACATCCTGTTTCTTAGGAACCACTGAAGGCCTCAGGCTCCTAATGTTCTTATGTTACAATAATAAGGCTATACTTAGTCTAAGGTTGGTATTCAATCAAAGCTGGTTTCCAGCATCAGACCAAAGAAAAATACTTATCTTGTGCTGTGAGAAAGTATGTTTACATCATATTATATATCAGTTTATATCGACTGATTGAATGAACCCTAATTCCCTAGAGTTTGGGAAGGGCATGCCAAGGTCACTTAAAAGTCTTTGGGTCCAGGGTGACAAATAAGTTATACAAGAAGAAAAAAAACTTGCATCAGAGGTAAACAACAAACGACATTCGGCATTCACCCTCGTCAGGGAAAGTCATGGAGTCAATGTAGTATTTCAAACCCTGG
The DNA here is from genome assembly GCF_951799395.1 of Argentina silus. Lineage (NCBI taxonomy): Eukaryota > Metazoa > Chordata > Actinopteri > Argentiniformes > Argentinidae > Argentina > Argentina silus. Next base: position 7,355,769 of record NC_139658.1, on the reverse strand, counting down.
CAACGAACTGTGCTAGACAAGCAGTGATTTGCCACCACCTTTTGCTTTTCTCATCAATCTGAGTTAATAGAGACTCAATTTCTGTGGATTCTGAGGTGAAGTCTACTTAGTACTATTGGATTGTTCATATTAGGCCATATTACCATGCATTAGTCCCGTTTAGCCACTAGCCAGATGCTGATCACCTTGCCGACATACCTTTAACCAACGTCAGGAGAAGCTTAGAAATAAGTCTTCCTTCTAATTAATGATTTTGATCATTCAAGAACTTCAGGCTTCCTTCTAGTCAATGATTCTGGTCATTCCAGAATTTCAAGCTCCCTTCTAGTCAATGATTCCGATCATTACAGAACTACAGAACAGCCACACAGCCTTGGCTACTACATATGGAACAGTTATCAGTTATTTCCTATTGATATGGTGAAAAAGCTTTTTGATGCAGTGTAATTGCTAGTCTATGTTATATATTCTACTTTCCACCTCTGTCCAAGGAATGGGATTTGTTATGAGGCAATGTACCTGTATGCCTTTCATATGCATATACAAATCCATGAGGGATGAATGAAAGCACATAAAGCTGCTCCAACCAGGTGAAATCAAAATTACACACATAAGAATCATCAAGGATAAAGACACAATAAAGTCAACATACATTTCTCCTCAGACTTGATGTGACTCTATTGTGTTAGCCCAGGGACAGCCAGTGCTGGTCAGTACTAGGTGCAGGAGAGGAGAATGAGGACAGGAGGAAATGGAGTTGGGGAGTGATAGAAAAAATACAAAAAGGGGATAAGAAGGGAACAGGAGGAGGAGAAGAGAGTGGTTTAGCAGAGGTGAGAAGAGATTGGTATGCCAGTGTATTTCCAACAGGGTGTTCTGGGGGTCTTGGTGTGAGGAATGTAGTGTCTCCTCTCCTCTCCTCTCAGTCATGCACTGCTCTCTGAAACTCTGGTAATCTGATGAAGGAGTGAGACAAGAGACCAATCTGTCATGTCAACTCCAAAACTGTTCACTCCCCCACCATTCTCACCATGCCGCATCTCCAATGCTGAAAAGTTAAGATAATGTGAAGTCTTAGTATGTAAGTGTGACAGACGGGGTTCGATCCAGGTCTCCCACATGGAAGACCCAAGCATCTACCATTAGGCCACATCCTCAAAGTCAGAGGGTGCTTGAGTTTATATGTCTCAGGCAGGGCTACCTCATCACAAGAGCGTGATTCCAAATAAGGTTAGGCTACAACATGTAGGAGGGAGTGGAGTTAAACAATAAGTGAGATAGACAATGTAATCCCAGTCTCAAGTGCTCATACAAATGTGTAGATTATGACCATTTGGTAACATGTCATAAAACAGTCACTCACTTTCTAATCTATCTGAGTCTAAACATGTTCTTTCATTCTTTACAGGGAGAAAAAACAGAAGATTCACGACATAAAAAATAACATTAAAGAAGCTATAGAGGTATGGGGGTCATTTTTGTCTTCTTCTTTTTTTCGTGCTACATTTGAGTCTTCAGTGGTCCAGTTGTTGTGATATTGAAATCTAATACTTTTGGATGTTGATATATATTGAAAAGCTAAATCTGTCTTAGTCAATCGATGCTAGTAAATTAGCTGAATGTTTTGCTCTTTTCTCCCCATTCAGACTATAGTAACAGCCATGGGTACGCTCGCGCCCCCATGCCAGATAGCCAACCCAGCAAACCAGTTCCGAATCGAATACGTCCTGAACCTAGTAAATCAAAAGGATTTTGAATTTACACCAGTAAGTATTTACGTCAGATTAATAAATTAGGTGTCATTGTTCCTGTCATGTTTGAATGTTTTAGGGCCTCTAACTGACCTTGGACATTAAGTAGCCTCCATCTGGTCACTGGAGTCCTCAAAGCTTTCAGCTGTTAAAACCATGCTACTGTATATTAGCTGTTGAAACGATGAAAATCATTTGAACATTTAATTTGGCATGTTACAATTGCAAGGACTCGAAAACTATGCAAACAAGAGCTAGTCACCAGCCAGCGAGTCAGCCAGCTAGCCAATTAGCCAGCCAATCAGCCAGTGAAACACCAGCCTTACGATCTATGGGGCTGTCTGTGGTTTGTGGTTCAGTAATTAGCAGGTGTACTCCCCTTGGGATCCTGACAATTGAATGAGCCTCTCACCTGAGAGATGCATGCTGCCTATTAACACAGATTGTGTTTAATAACCCTAAATGGGTCTGCTGGGACCTCACCTCCTGAAGCACAGGGATCCACAGGGGTTTCCCTCGGAGCTGCAGTCAGCTCCAGGGGCATGCAATCAGGTCCTGCCACATATAGTATTCACTGTCTACAGGGCAGGCCTAACTAAGATTACTTGTATGTTTGAAAAATTGATTATATGTCATGCATAACATTAGGGAAATGTAGGCTATCGTTTGAATTTGTATTTTATTTCAATGACCAATATATGCTAAACTTTGAAAGACCTAATGGTTTTGGCATTAGGAAGACTCCTGTGGTGGGACTCTCAGAGACCAATGTGGGAGGGAAGCAGTAGTGGACACAGTGGCAGTGGTCCTGTCTGGCTCAGTCGTAAGAGCATGGTGCTAGCAACGCTTGGGTTGGGGCTTTGGTTCCCGCTGTGACCATATATACAAAAAATGTATGCACTAACTGTACTGTAAGTTCCTTTGGATAAAAGTGTCTGCTTCATGGCATATACTGTATATAACAGTGTGTGGGGATTTGACAGAATAATCACAGCAGAAGTGAGAGCGTCTTATCTGGTTGTTAGTGGTTAAAGGCATTGCCACAACTGTTGACTTCAGTTCCTAGTTCCAAAACTGGAATGGGTGCAGTTCACAAGAGGGTAGAGGTCTGCATCTCTCTCTCTCTCTCTCTCTCTCTCTCTCTCTCTCAGGCTTCTCTCTACGATGCTGTTGTTAAATTGACATGGAACTTCAAGGTTTCTCTCTCAAGCTACTTATTCCCAATGCTTGGTTCTTAGGGTGATGCAGTCCTGCTTGTGTATTAGCATGCAGCTACATTTCATTTTACATGATTGGTATTGGAATGGATATGCGATAATCTGACCTATTTTTCAGAATGTTTTCAGAACAATGCTTTCGATATGTTTTTTTCTCCAGCATGTTTTTGAAAGGATTATGGGTAACTGGCCCAGTCCATTTGTTGTTGAACTTCCAGTTCCTGGAAGGTTTCAAAAACAATACTGTAGTAACATCCTTGTTCCGCTTAAAGAGTCGATTGAAAAGGATAATATGACAGGAGGAAATAAATGATATTCTACATGGAGAGGATGAAGCCTGATACTTGCCATTTTATCCAAAGCCACTTACTATACAATGAGTGAAGACATTCTTTTGTATATATGGTCCCAGCGGGAATCAAACCTACAACCTTGATAGCACCATGCTCTACCAACTGAGCCAGCACCAGCCTACAGTTCCTGTATGTATTGTATTGCACAGGGTTTCTAGAGCATAGTCTGAATATTTGTATGTAAGCAACAGTCCCCTTGTTACTTGTTACGCCATGGCAACTTTGTTATGCAGGCCTACCTGGGGCTGAGGCAGTGGCCAACTGACCCTCTCCTTTGGCTTAGACCAGACTCCTATTGTTTAAAGGCATGTTAGTAGAAGGTGTGGTATTAGAAATGTCTTCCAGCCAGGTGGTGATTGGTTACTGACTTGACTTCTCTGAAAGCATCTTAACTCATTAAACCCATGTTGGTTTGTGTGTTTTGGGCAGAGAATAGAATCGGATAGGCCACCTCTCCTCCTCCACCTCCTCCTCCCCCGTCTCTTGGCCTAAGGGCCTTACTGGGAACCAGTCTGACTGGTTGACGCCGCCGCGGCCGTTCAGGGCTGCTGGGGGGGAGGGAGGGAGGAGAGAGGGGGGAGGGAGGGAGGAGGGAGTGAAAACCAAGCCAGGGAGAGACGGGGCCTGATGTCCTGACTGACTGGCGGCTCAGACACATTTGACCGCTAAAAGTTGTTCTATGGACAGTGGCGGTCTCTGCTAGTCTTGCCGCAGATCTTGATGAGCTTTAGCCAATTCCCTTGGCTATTGTTGTCATGCCATAGACTACCTGCATGTCTCCCTCTCAAGAAAGGCTTGTATGCTGTGATGATGGTGCAACGTCATTCCAAGTGTACATTCAGGGCTCAGACTTTGCCTTGAGTGGAATGAAAGAGAGCACCACTGTGTAGAGCTGCCAGCCCTGGTCGCAAAGCTAGTGTGAACAAACACGCCATCAGTAGAAGTGAAGAGAACGAGTTGATTCACTGTCACACCGAGGGGGGATACTTCCTGGCATACTGTCCTATGCTAGCACCTAGCATTCTGTTCTCCATCGATGCAGAGTGGCCCATAAGAGCAGCCAAGGCCTTACTAAAGTGATGGCTGTTATGTAAAATCCAGGCTGTGTGTGAGCGTGCATGTCTGTGTGCGCAAGTGTGTGCGCAAGTGTGTGTCTGTGTGTGTGTGTGTGTGTGTGTGAGTGAGTATCGCCTCCCATATCTGCATGAACTTGTTGGTCCACTCGGTTCGCTGTCCTTATCTGTCTCCTCTCAAGAGTGGCGTCTGTCTGTCTGTCTGTCTGCCTGTCTGTCTGTCTGCCTGTCTGTCTGTCTGTCCTCTGTCTGCCTGTCCGTCTGCCTGTCTGTCTGTCTGTCTGTCTGTCTGTCCTCTGTCTGCCCGTCTGTCTGCCTGCCTGCCTGTCTGTCTGTCTGTCTGTCTGTCTGTCTGTCTGTCTGTCTGCCCTCTGTCTGCCTGTCTGTCTGCATGTCTGTCCTCTGTCTGCCTGCCTGTCTGTCTGTCTGTCTGTCCTCTGTCTGCCTGTCTGTCTGTCTGTCTGTCTGTCTGCCTGTCTGTCTGTCTGTCCTCTGTCTGCCAGCCCGCTGGACCACTTGGATATCTGATGCAGTTGGTACGCTACAGAAGTGAATGTCAGTTAGGGTGACAGTGGGCTTAGTGACTGATAGACATAATCTGTAGCAGTGTAATAGCAGTTCTCTTTGCTCATATTAGAAAATATTCAAAATCCATTTCTCTTTTGTTTTCTGGGACTAAAGGCTTTGCTGTTATTTTGAACCATATAGGCTCACATATTGTCAAGGGAGAGCAAGTTGGTTCATATGGGAAGGGGTCTGTCATGTTGTCCCTCGATGTCTGTGTGTAAGTTTGGTTACTTCATTTGAAGGAGGTTTGGTTTGCATGAATGCTTTGTAGCTAACGTGGTGCTTCATTTCTCTTGACAACCCAGCCACACAGGTTTGTTTAAACTGACAAACACTTCCTCAGAGCTCTGCAGTGATTGGCTAGAGGAGTCCAGTACAGTGTTCCTTCCTCCTCTGGTCCACCACGACCAATGCACAGACCTGACCAATCAGATGTCAGATGTCTATGCGGACCAGGCTTGGTCTTCATTTATATTCAGTCAATTCAGGAAGTGATTTTAATGGTAAAAAAACGTTGATGTAAAAAGCTTCTTGATTTTCCGTTTATTGAGATTATCATTGTCAAAATAAACGCCCCATTTGCAATCATTGAATTGTACTTCGACTGAAGCGAATGAATGTAAATTCAGAGGAGCCCAACCCTGCCATGGCTGTGCCCGGACCCAGAGCTCTAGCTGTGTGCTCTCTCTCTCTCTCTCTTCCAGGAGTTCTATGAGCATGCAAAGAGCCTATGGCAAGACGACGGGGTGAAGGCCTGCTTCGAGAGATCCAATGAGTACCAGCTGATCGACTGTGCACAGTAGTAAGTCGAAACCCCTTTCATACTCCCTCCCTCCTCTGTCCCCTCTGTGAAACACACACACACACACACACACACACACACACACACACACACACACACACACACACACACACACACACACACACACACACACACACACACACACACACCACACACACACACACACACACACACACACACACACACACACACACATATAAGGCATAAATATGTTACAAAGTATACTTATCTTCTTTGATACTCACTAGGGCATCATATGATGCAATTCCAGTGCTTTTGGGAGAATAGGTTCGTTGCATCGAGTTGTTTTATTTGTAGCGAAATTATTGAAATGTTTTGGTGCTAACTTGCAACCATGCCGTTTGGTGTGCTTGTGTCTTGTGTATTTGCGAATGCGTGTGATTTCTGTATACCGATTCAGTCACGATGGGTTGGGAGGCCACAGTTAAGTAATTTTTTCCTTCATCAAACTTGAGCTTCCCTTCCCTTTCTCTCTCTCTCTCTCTCTCTCTCTCTCTCTCTCTCTCTCCCTCTCCCTTCCTCTCTCTCTCTCTCTTTCTCCCCCTCTCCCCCCCCCTCTCTCTCTCTCTCTGCTCCTAGCTTCTCCTCCTCTCTGGTATTTTTTTCGTATCCGTCGTTTGATCTCCGTCAGGCCTGCCTCTGTTATAAGGCATGCAGTGGTCACATGAAGCCAGAGTTCTTGGAAGGCGGAGGCTCAGGGGGGGATGTCAGTAGAGCCTCCCAGGCAGGCAGGCAGCAGGCAAGCAGACAAGCAGGCAGGCAGACAGACAGGCAGGCAAGCAAGCAAGCAGGCAGGCAGGCAGGCAACAGGCAAGCAGGCAGGCAGGCAGGCAGGCAGGCAGACAGTCATGCAGGCAGCTAGATGATCATCATGAAAACCCTCCCTTGTATGAAATGTGATTATGCTCCCTGTTTCTCAGACCAGGAGAGGCAGAGATGGTACAGACAGGGTAGAAGGTAGAGAAGGTAGCAGAGTTGCAGGAGGCTAATGGAGAATACGTGAAGGAGAGAGGGCCTTCCTGCATTGCGGGGTATAGCCTGTGTCAGATGTCGGACGGACAAAGCTCTCCTCTCCTCTCCTCTCCTCTCCTTTCCTTTCCTCTCCTCTCGTCTCGTCTCCTCTCTTCTCCTCTCCTCCCCGCCCCTCTCCTCTCCTGCTCTCCTCCCTTCTCCTCCTCTCCTCCTCTCCTGCTCTCCTCCCTTCTCCTCCCCTCTCATCCTCTTCTCTCCTCCCCTACCGTCCTCTCCTCCTTCCCTCTCCCCCTCTCCTCTCCTCTCCTGCTCTCCTCCCTTCTCCTCCTCCCCTCCTCTCCTGCTCTCCTCCCTTCTCCTCCTCTCCTCCTCTCCTCTCCCACACCCAGCAGCCTGTGTTGTGGATCAGATGCTGGGCTGGGTGGCCAGACCGGAAGTGCTCCCCTCCCCCCTATGTGTGCTTATGTAAACGGAGAAGCAGAGAAAGAGAGAGGGAGAGCTATTTTTAGTCTCAGGCTAGAGCTGCAGAAGGAGAAAGAATGAGCGAGTGTGTTGAGGAAAGAGAGAGAGAGAGAGAGAGAGAGAGTGAAAGAGAGATTGAGAGTGAGAGTGAAAGAGAGAGAGAGAGAGAGAGACAACTTTAGCATCATTGATGAAGGTGATGAAGGTGGAAAATGTCTCCATAAAGGCAGGCAGGGAAAGTGTGGGTGCTCCCCTAGCATTAGCCCCTCTCTCCTGGGCTGTGATAAGGAGCAGCGAGAGGAGAGGGTTGAAATGGCGATGCTGCTGCTACTGCTACTGCCTTCCTTCCCTCTGTTCCACTGAGGCAGGCCGTGGAAGCCTTTTTTTGCCCCGTCATGATCTCCGTTCTTTGGCTTTTGATTTGATTTGTTTTTGATGGTGCTTCCTGCGACATATTTGTTTGCTTGTTTGCTTGTTTGGTTGGTTGTTTGTTTATTTGTAAGGATGTTGTTGTCCTCGTGTACGTGTGGTTGTGTTCTATTGTCACCGTGGGATCTGGTGGTAGTCTAACTGTACTAAATCTGGTAGCCTAACTTTACTAAATCTGGTAGTCTAACTGTACTAGATCTGGTAGTCTAACTGTACTAGATCTGGTAGTCTAACTGTACTAGATCTGGTAGTCTAACTGTACTAGATCTGGTAGTCTAACTGTACTAGATCTGGTAGTCTAACTGTACTAGATCTGGTAGTCTAACTGTACTAGATCTGGTAGCCTAACTGTACTAAATCTGGTAGCCTAACTGTACT